>NC_092824.1:49778401-50078401 GCF_023375885.2 Dermacentor andersoni
AGCTTCGACGCCAGTCCAAGTAAGCTGTACATCTGCTCAATTCCTTACTTGGCGCTATTCTGTTCTGCACATACATACATTACTCCTGTTTCATTCCGACTTGCCACGGTGGCGCTGTGTGTGGCTATGCAGTTCTGCTGCTGAGAACGAGGTGGCGGGTTCGAGTCACCTCCCACGCCTTTAAGGGTCTATATTTCCGTCAGACTGAGCCTCGAAACGTTTTTCGACCAACTTGGCTCACTAGGTAGTCCGTGATCTAATGGGCATAGAGCATTGAGTTGCTGTGGTGAGAGTTCAAAACCAACCGTCGGAGCAACTTGAGTCACTGGACGTGTGCCACGTGCGTTTCTTTAACATACGTATACAGCACAATTGTCGTTTCAGTATAGGCAGGCTGTAAAAGCTTTCCAACAAAGAATTCTGAACCGCGAATACCTTGATAGTACTTACTATCTCAACGAAACGACCTATGTAGTCCTAGGCAAAATAAAATTACAACCCCGCACGCACGTACCACGTACGGCACGATCAGGGATTATACTTTCAAGTTTCTTCTTTAGTAAACAATGCTTCCATGAAATAGCATTTGACTCATCAGCTTTCAAAGGAGTACTACAATGACGCACTTGTTTGGTTGCCTTAATATGATCTAGATATGATTATACCTGATATGATAGCTTATGGCACATTCTAATGCGTGAGCGTTCTTTGGCGAGTACCCCACCAACATATGTCTGTACCGTGACGCGCTGCATATCTGCAAAATAAATGAATAATTGGTCAAGTTAACACATGTAATCATTATAATACTGTAATAGCAAACATTTGGTAGCGATCGGTAGACATGCATAAGCTAGCTATAATAAGTAAGCAAAAGCGAAGTGGCAGCCGAGTCAAAGAATGCTTACGCATTAGTAGACGATTGTCAGAATTGCTATGGCATTTTGTCACTAATATTTGTTATCAATGTAACATCTAAAATTATTTGTGCGCGGACTTGCATTTGCGGGCACATATATAGGTTTGTATTTTTCGATTGTATTGTAACTTGTATTCCGTTGTAGTGTCCACTGTATTCTGCACAGCATGAAACTACCGATGAATATTCCGGCTCAAAGATGCAACCTAATGTCCGACAGCGTTATCTGAGGATGATGTATCTGTACTGTGTATCAAAATTCAAAAGAAGTAAATAAATAAATAACCACCATGAACATATTTTGGGATTCCGATTATATAGACGCTGGAAAGGGTACCACATCGGGCCGATATTGGGCCTGTAGCAAAGCTATTCCGGTTTCTTACGAAATGTACGAAGATTTCATGAAACTGCTCTCATCCGCCGCTTTAGGTCTCGTATACAGCCTTCGATGTCACGTTTAAAAATTTGTCGCGCTCTGTAACGAATCCTAATCTATAGGGGTCATCCTCCCATATGCGGAAACCGCACTTATCAGGTCTTTTCACCTCGAGACCTCATTGGCAAGGTCTTCGTTCCCCGCAGTCTCGGCTCAACTGTGCAATGAAGGGGAAAAACCACCCGTGTCGCTCATTTCGCATGCGCTGCCTATATAGACTACTCGGACTTGAGCAGGTCTCGGTGTCGACACAACACAAACCCGTTTTTATTGGCAACAGAGCGTACTCGTTCCTGCTTCGGTTCCTCCCCTCTATATGAGCTACTTTTTTTTTTCTTACGCCGTCCAGACACAAAATTAGCGACCTCTTTCTTTATCAGTATAGACAGAAATAGAAAGAGACAATGTAGAAGTGAAGCACCCCTTACATATGTATTCAAAAGCTTTAAGGTTACAGTGAAACGTATCAGCGCTTCCCGAATCTGGGCGTCCCAGTTAAAGACGTGGTCGCTTTTTTGTTCGTGGCACGCCCTCGTGGGCAACTGTGCTCTGCGGGCTGCGACTTGCGTTGGCGCCCATTTGCATCGAGCCGAAGGCAACGAGCGACTAGACGCTTCGCGACAGGAGATGTCGCATAGCGCGAGCTAAGCGCGTCGTTAGAACGACACACGACAGGCTTGCAGCCGACAGGCTTGCAACGCTTGCAGCCTCAGGCGACTAACCTACGGGACTGAGACGAAGCTCGAGCTTTCGACGTTTTTCTCTTCGACAGCGACGGCGACTCTATTCAGTTCTCGCTTCTGGATGTCAGCAGATTCCCCCCCCTTCCTGCCTCCCCCCCCGTCCCAAGGCCCTCCTCTCGGCAACGTTTTGTAGGCGTGTGCGGTTGTACACCGCGCCTGTTTCGCATTCATCGTGCGTCCAGTGTTTCCAGAAACCGCGTGTACACGTGCGAAGTCTACGAGTTCGTCGGAGGCAGCAGCTTCCGTATCCAGCCTTCTATATTCTTTGCTTGCGTGTGTGTGTGTGTGACGAGAAGCGCAGGTGCGCATTCCTTATCGGGCAGGAAGCGACGTGTAACGCAGAGAGAGAGCCTCGTCGCGGCCCTTGCCAACCCAGCCTGCGGAGTGGTGACGTGATCCGCCTTGGCGAACGGTCGCCCTGGCTCGGTTCCCTGCTCGCGGAGTCATTGTGTCCTGCGAGCGCGCAGCTCGGAGATGCGTGCAGCAGAAGCCGGCAGCCGATTCCGCAGGCGGGGCAAACGTGCGAGCTTGCCCGGGTGCGCGCCGCAGCCCAACTTCCTGCCCTGCGATTAGGACGCGGCCGCGTAATTAAGAGGCAGCATGCGTGCCGCAGGCGTTTCCTATATATATATATATATATATATATATATATATATATATATATATATATATATATATATATATATATATATATATAGAGAGAGAGAGAGAGAGAGAGAGAGAGAGAGAGAGAGGGAACTCTGGCGCTGCGATTATTGAGCTATACTATCGGATTGGTGGGTAGATGACATTGATATCCGTCCACGCATTCGTGCTTTGGTTGCTCCAGATTCCTGAGGTTATTCCTGAGGCGTCGTTCATTACGCTTCGTCCTTATAAATTTCCAAGAAAAAAAAAAGAAAATCGCGATTTTCCACAAACACACCACAAACACAGCACGGCAACGAGCCTATAATCGCACCAGTGTTGTCGTTGAGAACCGTAGCATTTATAACGCAATAGTTCGCCGAAAAAATATCGGTTTTCAATGTCGCAGCTAGCCGTTTGAATCCAGAAAGACGAAGTCGAGGCATACGTAATACCCATCGTTCCCATTGGGTGCCCCATTCTGGGGATTGTAAAATTCCGCCATATTGTCGAATTCGCCACTTGGCCACTCTGATTGGCCCACAGGGCTGCTACGGCGTCTCTGATTGGCTCAAAACGCCGCGATACAAAATTTAACAGTACGGTAGAGTTTGACAATGTCCAGAATAGCACCTAATGCTGGCTGAGCCGCCATATTTACACCAGAGACCTTAGATAGATAGATAGATAGATAGATAGATAGATAGATAGATAGATAGATAGATAGATAGATAGATAGATAGATAGATAGATAGATAGATAGATAGATAGATAGATAGATAGATAGATAGATAGATAGATAGATAGATAGATAGATAGATAGATAGATAGATAGATAGATAGATAGATAGATAGATAGATAGATAGATAGATAGATGAGTGATATATATTACTAGCATCCCCTTCGAAACGGCGTGGTGGTGGATGCCATCATGCTCGTCAAAAAAAATTAAATTATGGCGTTTTACGCGCCAAAATCACGATCTCATTATGACCCACACTGTAGTGGGGGGCTCCGGAAATTTTGACCACCTGGGGGTTCTTAACGTGCACCTAAATCTAAGTACACGGGTGTTTTCGCCTCCATCGAAATGCGGCCGCCGCGGCCGGGATCCGATCCCGCCACCTCGTGTTTAGCAACCCAGCACCACAGCCACCAAGCAACCACGGCGGGTACAAGCGCGTCACTTTTGCCTTTTTTCTGCTCTCATCATCAGCATCTAGACATTAGCGCCGTAGATCCCTCTAGAAATGTTTCGTTGGAAACCTTATGGCTGCTGCAGCACGTGTTCAGCTCCCCTCCACGCTGGCAAGCGTGGATCGCCGCATGTGCCTGTGGCGAGTCGCAGGGCACCGATAGCATCGCGTGGCGGCAGCTCATTGTCTTCGGCGCTCGGGCGGCGCGTGTCCTTTCGTGCGTATATAGGAGGGATCTAGCCGGTTTGTCAACCGGAGTGGCTGTACGCGGCTAAATACCTCCTACGGCGGTCACGACCGGTGGACTCGACCGTGTTTCTCTGAAGGAAGCGCTAACAATTATAGCGCGTCTCTCCCAGTGCTGTGCTTTCGTCGCTTTTTTCGTCGTGCCTTTCCTCGTCGTCACGTTACCGAGCGTTCAAAGGGGCCGCAAGCTTAGTACTGTCGGGATGTATAGTAGGCCTAGTCGCGCACAGTAGTACCAACTCCCTTCACCGACAGACGTTAGCTCAATATTATAGCTAGATGAAAATCTGCGAACCATCTCAAATGAAACCATTCGGGAATATGTAATCAGAAACGAACGAATGCGAAACTTTTACACCACACTACCCACTACGCTACACACTACACGCTGCACGTTGCGCTGACAGGATTCGCATTTGAAAAACTTTCGTGCATCCATCGAAACGTGCACAGTGCGGCGGAAGTCACACCCTTAAATCCCTTACGGGTGTAATAGCGCGCGTTACAGGCCCATTTGCACATTTAAATACTATTTTGAGTGTAAAGCGGTTCATGGTGTACGGCACCGGGGGCAGACGCAACGTGTTTGCTTGAGCCCGACAGATTTGTCGAAGGAGAATTCCTAGCCGCCGCGTGAGAAATGTTTTGAGGAAAGGCAACAGGGGGAGCTGCACGCGCCGTCTGTTCCGCGATTCCGACAGTAAGGGAGGGGGGTGGGTAAGCCCGCTGGAGGTGCGGACCCTACAATGACAGGCGCCCAGTAAAGAGCCTCACGGCAAGCTGGTCAGCTTTGGCATGACCAGGCATGGCCGCGCGACTTGGTATCCACACTATCTTTATGGAGTACGATTACCACCCAGTGATGGCTGAGGCCATGGGGGCTGGCAAGTTGTCACTTTGTATAGACGCCTGACAGCGCCTCCATGGAGTCTGTGAAAACCAGCTCGGAAGCTCCGTGAGCGGCTTTGTTCCGAACTTCAGGTATTTGCAAACGGTATACGCGACGCAATGTGAGAACAGTCACGCAAGTGCACACAGTCGCGCGCATGCACAGAACGACTTTTCGAATAAACAACGAGCTTGCGAAGAAACGGGAGCGTGAACGACTGATGCCTGTGGCCTCAGAGATTTCGGCGAACGTCATGCGTCAATTTTTTTCTCGTTTTGTTTCTTGCGTGATTTGACGACTGACAGATGAAAGGCTTCAGAGACAAGTTGACACGGAACACTGGGAAGTCTAAATATATTGATCTTGTTATCGCAATTAAAATTTTACGTGATCGGACATCTCGGAGGCACGTATGATACACAAGAGGCTTCAGACAACGTAATTTTTTCGCGAACCAATGCAGGAACTTACTATCTCGAGTAAGGAGAAAGAAATAGGCCGACTGCTGTTCCGTTCGGCCAACGCAGGAACTGTACTCCGCTCGGCGACATTCTATCGCCCCCCCCCCCCACGTGACCTCATCTCGCGCTATTTGTCTCCAAGATGTGCGCCGTGGGTGGGTGGGCTGGCGGTGTGGCCCTGAGCTGCACGAAACCTGGTTATGACGCGGAAGTCATCTATACGCCGCGGGGAGAAGAGAAACAAAAGTTCGGGCGACACCACCACCCGGACTCCTTTGTCGCACGCGGGCCGATATACGCGTCCTTTGCACACGAGCCGAACGGAAAGTCGCGCAAACAAGACGCGAAAGCATCGGGCCACCGCCACCGACTTCCGCCACGAGGCGCGCTGGAGACAATGTCTTCATTATAGAACCGAACGTGGTCCTCGTTGGAGCCCACGGCGCGTGAAACAAAAGAAATTCCTCGTCGCGACAATGGTGCCGCACTCCTGGTCACCACGGGAAGCGTTTGGCCCGAGCACGAGTGCGCTAAACAAACTGCGCGAAATAGGCGAGCCTTTCAAGTGGAAAACTACATGCAACGAGAATAGAAGCGTCACGGGTTATCGGCGTGTGCTTGGCTCTAGGAACGCTTTCTGAGATGCGACAAATTGTAGTGTGTGCGTGTGCGTGTCCGTGTGTGCGTGTCCGTGTGTGTGTGTGCGTGACACATAGTAATAGGAATATGGCAGCAAAGCAAACAACGTGCTCCCATTTGCTCCGCCTTTAATTCCACGCCATTCACGGTGTCCGAAGGGATTGCACCGCCTCAGCTGCATATACCGCGCCATGACAGCAGCCGGTTGCTCATTATTGTGTTTTAATCCCGCATTCTTTACTAATTGTTCATTTCTGTTTTTTTTTCTGCAAACGCACATGCGTGTCAGGGCCATTCGGCAAACGCTCAACGCCTGTTGCGAAACCAGCTCGGCTCCCACTTCTCGCCTTGTTTCATTTTTGTTGCGTCCGTTCCGCGCTCGACTTGCTTTCTGCGCGAAATCAGTTTTTATAGAGCCCTTCGCGAACGTGTGGTGACGTGTCTCCTCTGCGCGCACCGTTCGGAACGCACGCTTGAAGACCCTACATGACGTCACGATGATGCGGCGGCACCGCGGTGCTGTCGCGGGCGATGCGCGAATGAGTTTGCAGCGCTAATTTAATTACCAGTGCTGTATAGTGACAGTGTCAGCTTTGACAAGCTTCGTTGCGAGCCGAACTTTGAAAAATTATCGGGGTTTTACGCGCCAGAACCACGATCCCATTATGAAGCACGCCTTCGTGAGGGACTCTGGAAATTCGGACCACCTGGGGTCCTTTAACGCGCGCCTAAATCTGGGTGTTTCTCGCATTTCGCGAGGCGAAATTAACACTCGTAGCAGCATTTCTGCCCAAGATTATCAATGGTTGACTTATGCGTCTGCACTTTTACAGCGACTTCCGTCAAGGGCGTGTACTTCCTCAACTCGCATGCCCCTTGTCGCTATTTGGTACCGTCCTCACGCTGCACAGTCACGATTCACAGCGTGTCAGCCATCGTGGAATAATCGTTGGCGAGTTGTCATTGTCGCCGTTGGTAAAGGTCGTGCCGTTTTCTCTACTGCGCCAGCTGGTGTTATTTTGGTTGCATTTAAAGACGCAATAAATAACTGCATTAAATCAATGTAGACTGATATTGTTTCAAAACTTCCTTTTTTTATAATTTTACGATAACTAATTGTTTAATCTAGAACAAAGGATGAATCTCAAAGTGCCTTCTATTTTTAACGTCGTGCCAAAACGCCACCGCTGGTAGGTAAATCTCATGAGATTTCGTAGAATATTGTGTTTGGGCCGTTGTGATTCAGTGAGAGCTCGTGAAGCTGACTAAGTTCAGCCTTCGGCTCCCTTAGAATACAATGCAATCCATGTTTACCAATAAGAATTAACTTGGCTCCAGCATGACACCATTCGAGATTCGTGACGTCATGGCGCGTGCCGGTGGGGAAGCTCCAAGGCCGCAACGCCACCCATTTTTCGTTTGTGCCTCTCCCCTGGCTTGCCAGGCTTCTTAGCGCGATAAAACGTTTTATTGTGATAGCAGTTATGCGGACATCCATGTGCATTTCCGCCGTCGCCGTGATGTTCCGTATAAAGTACAAGTGCGATAACAAAGTGCCTGCGCGCCATATGTTGTGTGTGGGAGTAAAAGCGTGCGAGGGTGAGCCCAGGAAGGTGGCTCGATCACGTGCGAGCTCGAGGAGCAGGCACCGGGGGTGTTCCTAATCCGATGGCGGCTGCGTATGGCGCGGCAGCGCGGGCCCTATCTTGAAAGCGATCTGCTATGGCAACAAAGTCCAAGTCTAGCTGCGCCGAGGGCTGATAGCTTCGTGTGCGTTGTGCTCTCGCCGCTGAATTGTTGGCACCGAATTGGGCCACGGCGGCAGCATTTCGACGGGGGCGAAATGCGAAAACACCCGTGTGCTTAGATTTAGGCGCACGTTAAAGAACCCCAGGCGGTCAAAATTTCCGAAGCCCTCCACTACGGTGTGCCTCACAATCAGAAAGTGGTTTTGGTACGTAAAACCCCATAATTAAAAAAAAATTGATGAAGCGAGAGGCAGCACGAAGGTCAATTCGCTCGCTGCTGCTGCCGCGCGTCCTTACGCCAGCGTTTCGACAGCGAGTGTCCGCGGTCGTCGAGCGAGATGCGTTCATGCTTGCCTGTGTGCGCGTGACACCATGCTTTTTAACTTAGTAAGCGAATGTTTACCAGTTTATAGGGCCAACAAAACTAATATCCTTATACTTTGTATACATCCGTCTCATAATTTGCTGTCGCTATCGATGCTTCGCCTTTCGGGCGAAACTGCAATTTTTTTCTTTTTCTATCTGCAGAAGTACAATTTACTAAAACAGTTCAAATTATATTTCTATTTAGCATGCCTTTAAGGTTTTCCACGCTCGTTTTCTCGCCGCTTTGTTCTCTTACGCACGCGCACGCATTAGTCTGAGTCCTCGGTGATAAGATCGGGCTCCATGAAACGAACGTTTTCTTACGTAGCCCAATACGAAGGCGGACTAAAAAAAGAACAGACTGTCTCGAAAAAAACAAAAATAAACGTAACCAAACAGGAGACCGATATTTCCCTTGGATGCAATCTTTAACGGAGTCAATACACTTCTCTAACCTTTTCTCCCACTGTTCGAAGCAATTCTGGAGCTCCTCAAGCCTAATGCTGTTGAGTATTATATATATATATATATATATTGCAACTGACGGTGGTCTACTCCGGATCACTGTCAGTAGTTGCACTTCGCTCCTCGAAGAGCATGGTTTAAATGATAGATCCGGGACTTCAAAGAGGTGTGACCCAATGCTCACGCACTTTTTCTCGCATTTACCCCTAAATCACCACAAAGCGTTTTCTCTCTCTCTCTCTCTTTTTTTTTTTGTCATTCGTGGACACGGATGGAACAGGGACCGTGTAAACGCGTTAAGCCTTATGTCACAATCGAAATCCACATAGAAAAGCTCCAACTCATTCCAGGAACTTCTGAAGTCTTGTCGATTGCGTACCGACGACTCTCGTTGGTTTTCTTTTTTTTATTATTTTGTTCATTTATTTACTTTTTTTTTTTGTCGAACCCTTTCGACAATCACCCAGGTATACGACTGGTTGAAGGTTGGTTGAAATGAGAATGCGAGTTTAATGCTCATTCCTCCTCTGCCAAACTACCCAAACCGCTCGAGAACTTGAGTACACGACTGAGTGCGCCATCGATAAAAAGTCTTAATTCTGAAGGATTGCACGTCACGTCGGGCGATGCCGCTTGATGGGTAGCAATTGAAAGGAAGTTACAGCCAGGATACTAGGGATAGTGAGGGTGGCGGCTATGTAGTCTAAACTTGGGTGCAATGATTACAACCAGGTGTACGGTGTCGTGGTATCATTCGGCATTGTGGACATGGCAGAGAGATTGCCACTTGCATTTTCTGATGTGCCCACAAGGTTTCGTGAATGACGTATGGTACAATAATCATAATAATGACGGTAATAACATTCAAAACACAATATCAACTGTTACTGTGCCCGTCATAAAAAAAGATATTGCTAATCGCGCTAACGTCGCCAAGCATCTCCGAATGATCGATCGATCGATCAATCAATCAATCAATCAATCAATCAATCAATCAATCAATCAATCAATCAATCAATCAATCAATCAATCAATCAATCAATCAATCAATCAATCAACTTTATTTCCTTTGGATAGGAGGAGAAAGGAACTAAAAGCTTGAGCAACTTAACGAGGTCCCGACCCCGTTACAGTTGGCAGGATGAATGCAGGATGAATGCGCCATCAATTTTTGTTCCATCGCCCACAATGCGTGTAACCGATCCTCTCGTAAGCGCGAATTCAAACGCTGCTGCTGCTTTCTTTATTCGCAGACCGGCCGACGGTTCAGGACTACGGCCACGTGGACTTCTACCCTAACGGCGGTCTGCCCCTGGAGTGCCAAGAACCAGGTCAGGAGTTCCTCAGGCACGACGGTTGGGTCTACGGTAGGCTGCCACATGCTGCTGCTTCTGCCTATGCGCTATCTACTCACTCTCGCACTCACGCTCAGAATGCACGATCCTCACGTCTGTGCAAGCTAGTGTTCACGGAGGGAACGACGGTTCACTGATCTAAACTGTGCCGGTCATATGTGCAGACGTTGACTTTGGTTGCCCGCGGAAGCCATGATTTTATTGTTTGTATTCTTTTTTTAAAGAGCGGTTTGCCGGCAATCAAAGTTGATAACTCGTGCTTGGTAGAACGCACGGACGGGGTGCACTCTGAGCTAAATGTGACGCAAAGTGTGATGTTTGGTACATCAAGGAGGGAGGCGAATGAATATTTTGTTTAAATTCCGTGACCTCCGTAGCCACACGGGAATATGAAACCACGCGGGAAAACGGAGTGCTCTTTCACCTCATGGATTGTGACCCACTTTAAATGTTTCTGTCACATCATCCAGAATTTTCTTCTTCCCCGAATTACTGTTTCTTTTTACACTCTCAAAAAAGACGGACTGTGGTTATTTGGAGTGGCCACGAGTTAGTCATGAAGAGTCAACAGCGGAAGTGCGGTGATGTCAGGAATGCGAGGCGCTTGAAATTTATTTCATGCCCAGCAACCCCTACAAACATAAGGGTCTCACCCATGATGCAGAAGTACCCTTTCTAGCTTTAGAGTCCATATCTTTCTCCGAAATCTTAAAGGAGAATGCTCTGCGCCTTTAACAGAAGCAGTTCTAAGTAACTGTTTGTGAGATTGGGGCCCACTGTATATGTTTGCCATAAGCAAGACCACCCCCTTCGGGCAGGTGTCCGTAGGTCAAGTTGCATGGCGTCCAAGAAAAGTCACCAGATCAGAAAATTTTACTTCGCGTAGTGTGAAACCAGGTTCAGTGCATGTCTCACATTCTAGAGTGGACATATCGCGTTCTTGCGTTTTTGTCGCGTAGCCACCAGCACATGGCTGGAGCTATCATTCATCCCTCTATATGAGAGCCCGGTTGTAACACCATGTAATATAAGCAGTTTACACGCAATGGTTTCGTCCGCCCATGACGCAAGTTTTCCTGATGACGGTTTCCACCACGTGAATCCACGGATGGACGCGTCTACTGTGAGAAGTTCATCTATTCTTGCTCATTTGGTGCCTAACACTGCCACACGCGCACAGCGAAGCCATACATTCTGCAGCACCCTTTGTATTTCTCTCTCACCTTCCCTACTCTTCCCACGTCTCCCTCACTCCCTTTTTCCCTACTCCTAATCCTTCGTTGCACGCCGCATGCATCGCACTGCCCTGAATCACTATGTACACTCTCCCTCACACCTTGTGCCATGTTTTATTTCCTCCATGCATGCATCGTCACCCATGCAATCTTCGTGCCACCTGCCACATGTCTTCAAACCACTTCACCACCTTCCCGCTTCGGCTACCACATTTTCGTGTATCCTTGACCTCCCCTCCCCACCGCGCCCCTGTTCTCGAGTTACATTCAAAATCTGCCCCTTTCACAAATCGCGTTTCTCTTATTTGTTTGCTTGTTTGCCACCTCTTCTGTTGACTGCGTCCGCTCTGCCGCTTTCACCCCGTTTCCATCCTCCATTCCCCTTTTTTTCTTACAATGTGCCCTGACTCTCGGAACATTCGTTTCACACTTCTGAACCTTCTTACCTTGACTACCATAATCATTCTTTTCGACGCACTATGCGTGCCATTTCCCGTCCACCGCTGATTGGCTTTCCAATCAACGGTTTGACCGCTTTACAACGAATCTGCTTGTCCCCTGACTGTCCTTCCGACTTTCTTGTCCGACCTGCCCATATCTCCCATCGCTCCCATTTCCCGTCCCCATGTCATCTCCTCCTGCTTCCCTCACTTCCTTCTTTCCCTACTTCACGTTCGGCCACTGCGCGCCATGCCCACAAAACCCCACACCCTCCCACGCATTTATGTTGCCTACCCGTGTGTCCTACCGTGTGTCCCGGCTACCCCCATTGCACTGCCCCCCCTTTTTTTTCCCTTGAAACCAACCCGCTTTCCCTGCCCTCCCAAACACCATCCTTGCCCACTCCCTGAAACCGGCAGGCGTGAGGCGCTACGTGACCTGCAACGACCAGCGCTCGCAGCAGTACTTCACCGAGTCGGTGAACAGCGACTGTCCCTTCTACGGGTTCGCCTGCGACAGCTACGAGAACTTCACGGTGGGCGCCTGCGGGTCCGGCTGCGGCGCCGACGGCATGCAGTGCGCGCCCATGGGCTACCGGGCCGTCGACTGGCGACGCTTCGCCGACGAGAGCCGCAGTGTGCGCATGTTCCTCACGACGTCCTCCACCACGCCCTACTGCCGTGAGTACTTTCCTCGGGCGTCCCGCTCTTTGGCAGTGGCAGGCTTACACATTGGGGACGGATGTAAACCGCGCGAGAATGCGCGATACGTGAAGTGACGACCTTCATGTGTCGATGTCTCCTCGCTATCTGTTTAACGACGCAACTTCGCCGAGTAGTCCGACGAGATAAAAGGTGCAGACTTCTCGCGTCAAGCCAGCGCCGAGTGCGTGTGTCTGATTCGTGTCCTCTCGTACTGCATAATCTCCGGTCTTTCGGAGTCCGGTAGCTTTGTGCAAAAGCCTCGCGGCTGTACTCACTGCCACTCATTGCAATACAGTCAGTAGATACCTGCCAGAGACGACTCTGAAACAGGGCGGTGCTTGGCACGGTTTCTTTTTCTTTCTTTCTTTCTTTTTGTGCGAGTGCGCATGTGACCACTCTTTTAACGATACACGTGAGTTTTGTCCGCAAAGTAGGCCGATGTGTTAACGTTGTCGCCTTCTGTCCACATGCGCGAAGCTGCGGGAGTCATTCCTAAACCCCAGATGCGCACACGTCACCGATGTAAACCGAGAGATCACCTGATCGCGGGCACGATTTAACCCTTCTGGCTGCACTAGGAGACTCGAGGACTCGATATCCAGCGAAGAAAGACGTGCGCGTAAAAGGATTCTAGAATAGCTACTTTTCTCGTGCTGATTAGCTAATTCTCAAACTGATGAGCAGCGCGTCCAACATAAGACTAACAGAAGACGAGAGAGACATAAAAAGAGAAATAATCGAGTGCAGTGAATGGAAATACACAAAACACCGCGCTCCTCCTCCCTCCCTATCTCTGCTGCAGGCAACCAGTACCACGTGCAGATCGGCGTGTCCAGCACGGAGGAGACTCGCAAGCAGCACGGCAACCGGGGCAACCTGTACGTCCACCTGCAGGGATCCAGACCGGAGGCCTCGCTCGCCAACGTCGTCATCAGGTGCGAACTGCTTCCCCACAAGACACGCCGCAAAAATCGTGAACTCAAGGACGAGCTCCCGTGCAGCGTGTCATATCCGCCATCATTTTATGTCCACTGCAGGAGGAAAGCGTCTTCCAGCGATCTCCAATTGCCCTTCGTTCGCTCCCACTGACTCTATACTGTGCCTGCGAGTTTCCCAATCCCGTCACACAATCTTGTCCCTCTGCCGTCCTCGACAGCAGCGCTTCTCTTCCCTTGGAGCCTCATTATTTTATTCTATCATCGGCTATTCCACGTATACGTTACATCACCCGCCCAACTCCAATCGTTTCTTTTTCATAACAGCGCGAATATCGGCTACACCCGTTTAGCATTAAATGCCGCCCTCTCCTGTCCCTTAATGGCACACCTATACCTTTTCCGTCCCGCGGTTTATTGCGCTTTACTCGCCGTCTTCTAAACTTTCTTCGCTATTCTACGAGTTCCAACTCCATATAGCTTCGTCATGCACACGTACCCTTTTTTTTTCTAGTACACCACACTAAGGTTCAGGAAGGTTGGGTGAGTTATCACTAACACACAAACACGCACGCACGCCAAGGTACCACAACTGCAAACGTGACACCATAGGTCATGATATTTACGATAATGATAAACTTAATGGCAGTGGAACTTACCCACTCAAAGGGATTAGCCTGCGCCTTATAACGTCTGTTCTTGGTTTCACTTCGGCTTCTTCTTGCATTACTCATTTTTTCTGGTACACCTATCATACCAGCCTACTGCATTTCCCAGTCCTACCTGTAGCCGATAGTATGTACACACAAAAATACCACGCACGCTTAAGAACAAAAGGAATTCTGGCCACTCATATAGCGGGAGTAACTGCTTCCCCCATACTTTATTCAATTTCCGAGAGTTTTCTTTCCACGGCCAGGGAGTGCATTCGCACCTTGCTTTAGCGCAAGCCACTGAGAGTCTTGAGCGAATCACAGCTACAGGCGTGTCCCGGTTGAATCGTTATCCCGCATAACGCGGAACCACTTGCAGGAAGTACGACGACTTCAGCTCGGGAAAGAAGTCCGAGTTCCTGGTGACCGCCGGAGACCTGGGCCGCATCATCCGGCTGGACTTGGAGTGGAGGCCGGACCAGGTGTTCTACCCCGACCAGAACCAGGTCTACAATCAGCAGCAGCAACCCGGCGCCGCCACCCCGGGTTACGAGTCACCCCGGCTCTGGATCGACTACGTCCAAGTTCGCAACCTCGCCACCGGAGAGAAGTAAGCGTGGCACCGGTTAAAGGGACGCAGGTGTTTTTGCAATCGGCGACAGAAAATTTAACTTTTTCTGGATCGATTTTTTTTTTTCAATGAAGTGAAAATTTCGAATTGCGTGCATTTGAACGACAAAAGGTTGGGAAGAACAACGAAAGAAAAATTCCCCGCTGGAGTTTTTAACAAATAATTGCAAGTTTTTGTCTTGAATTGCCAACAACTCAAGGTCTTCCACCATTGTGCTTCTTCAAACTTCTTCATTCGGTCTCATAGTGGTGGTAAAAGACATGGCCACGGAATACTTGCAAGACAATTCTTTTTTGTGCCAGTCATGGCAGGTGATGCGCTATTACGGCATACCTCAGAAAGACAGAGGAGAGGTCTGGAATGTGAGCGCGATGCGAGGCACGGATATTTCTGAATTACTCTGTTTATCTTCGGCACAAATCGACAAATGATGTAATTATAGCATTGCTGACAATGCCTTTGCATTGTTGTTTTTCTTCACTTCGGATATTTCTTCTGTAAAGCATTACGATTCTTACAGGAACCATTGAGCCAGAAAGATTCAAACGCATTCAAGTTTTGTTTCTCGTGAGAAGTCCATTGCGCTGTCTATGGAGAGCGTAGCATGTCAACTATACTAGCGTGAATTTTCGTGACAGGCCAAATTAAAGGTCGTGACCGAGTTTTCAAACGTAATTGCTTTGCTAAGATCGTTAGAAGAGGAGAACAGCGAATAATTGAAGTGTCACGGCATTCTACTCTTTTTGCCTGCACGCCATGTCCGATTGCTTACAAACCAAAATGATATATATATATATATATATATATATATATATATATATATATATATATATATATATATATATATATATATATATATATATGGAGAGAGAGAGAGAGAGAGAGAGAGGTAGTGTACTGAGTGTACTTTGATACTGACTGTTAAAGAATGCCAATTGTGGTCAAAATTATTGTGCACCCCCTTTATTACGGCACACAGGTCGGCAAAATAAGTTGATACTTACTCGCCAATATTTTCGTAGGCTACGTATACTCACTGTTCATTCGCCAATCGTGGGTGATCACGTTTCCCACTCGTGCCCCATTTCCACTTCCACTCGCCGGCTATTACACACACGCGCGCGCACGCGCACACACACACACATTCGCCCCATACTATATACGTAGACGTATGCTTATGCTATATATATACGTATACTATATAGACGTATACTTATACGTCTGCTCAAACTCACCGTAACGCACTTTAGCTCACAGTCACGTTGAAGCTGCACTCACTCCCGTTCGCACTAGCGCCCATGCATATCCCCTTTGTCACTCACTAATGCTCCATGTCACACCTGTGAAATAAGTGAGAGCTGAGCTTGAGTCGTCGTATTCGTGAGCGAGTGTGCCGGCCTCTGCCACGACGTTCCTCAGAAATTTCAGAAATTCTACTCTAGGGTTTTACGTGCCATAACTATACGATCTTATTATGAGGCACACCGTAGTTGGGGGACTCGTAATAATTTTGACCACCTGGAGTTCTTTAACGTGCCCCCAACGCACGGTACACGGGCTTTCTTTTTTTGCTTTTTTTTTTTTTCGTTTAGCCTCCCAACGAAATGCGGACTCGATCCCGTGACCTCGTGCTTAGCAGCGCAGAGCATGCACTAAGCAACCACGGCGGGGTGTCCCTCAGAAAGAGCTGTGCCAGTTCCGGAATGCTAAACCACGCAATTTCATAAGTTTTGAGACGGTCTCGCCTAATTCACGTGTCTTCTCGCGCGTCCCCCCCCCCCCCCTTCGCAGGTTCGTGTTCTGCGGCGAAGGCACCTTCCTGCAACCCAGTGTCGCCAAGACCCTGTTCACCGGAGGCAGCTGCGAGTTCGAGGTCGGCTCCTCGAACCCTTGAGCCAAGGCGCGCCGGCGCGTCTCCTCGCCTTCCAACATCCGCAGCGGAGGGGGAGGAGGAGAGACCGTCAACCAAGAGTAGTCGTCGGCCGTGCCATACACGAACGACCTCGCCAACCTTCGGGACGAGGCCCCCGGCTGTTGGGGGAGGGGGAGGAGGGTTGTAAAGATGATACACGCAGGGGGAGAGCACAACAATGGGCTCCGCAGAAAACTGGGGCCCCCCCTCACTTAATTGTTACGCCGTATAATGTTGAAATGTCGCCAATTAAAAGAACGATTGTTACGAAGTCCGTCCTCTTGTGTGGTCTTGACACCGTTTCCTTCGGGAGACTCGAGGGCCCGCCACCATCGTCTGAAGCTGAACTTTCCTATTAGAGGGACCGCGACAAGCGCGCATAGCGTGTCATTAGATTTTGACGGAAATGAAAAGAGCACGATTTATTGTGACAAAATGTAGCCTGATATTCGGAGTTAGAGCATGAATTATTATCTGGCACAGAAAGTCGCGAAAGACGGTACGTCGCACCTCTTTGCGGTGAAACCTTGGTATACTATAGAACCCTTTCGCGGAGCAGTTAGCGCTAGAGAAACGAGGTGGCGCTTTCGGCGGTGCGCCTCACGCTGCCTCAGCGAAAGCGCACGACTACGATACCATTACTGCTACTGCCTCGCTGCTGTGTGATCAGCTGTCGGAAATGTAACTGGGTGTTCGCTAACGTACTGAGCTCCATTCATGCTGCAAAACGGTTTATTGGTGGAGGAAACATGTGTGCAGTAGCTGTCTGCAAAAATAGTGACTCGCATATTAAAGAAGGAAGTGAATCTTCGTGGCTATATATATATATATATATATATATATATATATATATATATATATATATATATATATATATATATATATATATATATATATATATATACGTTCACGGACCGCTGTTACATAAGGACTGTGTTGTCGGCCCTTCGGGATGCAAGGCCTTTCTCAAGGATAAAAGAGTTCACTCATCGGCAAATATCCTCCGACGCACATGTTTGCCGAGCCGCAACGGCGTCATGCACAGCCACTGTAAACACAGAGGCAGCTTACGCAAGCAATGGACGCGTCGCCACGTGATCAAACATGGCGACGCCCATGGTATCGCCGTGAAAACGGCCTGCGTAGAGCTGGATGCTGGCCCCGTAACCCCAAGTGTACGTAAGTCGGCTGTTATTGACTGCATTATGTGTATTGTTTAATATCACAGCCTTGGTTTATGTAGGAGTTTGCGCTTCGCTTCACAAATTCGTCAAAGCGTAAATAGAATGACATTGAATTGGAAAGGCTTCGTGCACTACGTCGCCGTGCTGAAAGGAGGTACAGGCGCACAACGTCAATTCTCGACCTCAGAGAAGCTCGGCGCATGCAAAAGAAGATAAACGCCGGATGGATAAGTTAATGGATCAAAGGTGGAAATGCTTTTGCGAGTCGCTGGACCCCTGCAAGCCATTGTCCCGTGTGTGGCGTACCCTTCGGGATCTTTGCTCAAGACCCCGGCAACGACACCCTTTTAACGCTCTTTCTCTCTATCAAAACCGCCGGGAGGTAGACCTTGCAGGGGAATTTTGTGCGAAAGTTGCCGGAGGCACAGTTTTAGTCCCTGACATGGCTTTAAGCGACATCCCCGGTCCACGACATACAAGTATGGCCGCTCCATTCTCTATGGAAGAGTTAGAAGCTGCCATGGCTCTCTGTAGGTGTTCGTCTTCACCAGGGCCCGATGGCATAACATATACTGCTTTGCGCCACCTAGGTCGAGAAGCACGAAGAGAACTCCTCAGCCTTTTTAATAGTTCATGCCAAGATGGTGTAGTCCCACGGGAATGGAAACGCAGCCGCCTGGTAACACTGTTAAAAGCAGGAAAGTCACCGCGCGAACTGGCATATCGTATCGGCCTATAGCACTTGCCAGCTGCGTCGGGAAGCTCATGGAACGTATGAACCTCGTGCGTCTCGAATGGTACCTTGAACTCCACAAAATTTACCTTGACTCTATGGCGGGATCTCGACGAGGCCGTTCATCGATTGACAGAGTCATCGATCTGGTGTCATCTGTAGAACAGCAAAAATCTTGGAAGCGATTATCTATCTGTAGCGCTCTTGCTGGACGTGAAAGGCGCTTACGACAACGTGTCCCATCAACCCATTCTAGACGCACTTTTGACCATTGAACTAGGAGGGCATCGATGGATCAGAAACTACTTGATACAAAGGCCCTTGTTCGTACGTACGGAAGATGGTCCGACTACCGACCACTACATATGCCGAGGCGTTCCCCAAGGCGGTGTTCTAAGCCCTATTCTTTTCAACCTCGCGCTTCTTGGGCTGGCCGAATCCCTACCGGAAACAGTGAGTGTCTCAATCAACGCCGACGACAACTGCATCTGGACATCAGTGGTCACTCGCCTGCAGGTTCGCGCAAGGCTACAGAAATCAGCAGCACAGGCATCTATCTTCACAGACAAGGCCGTAGCATCACAACAGAAAAATGTGCGTTAGTCGCTTTTACGCGAAAAGCGATGACTCGTTATCCAGTATGCATCAATGGCCAGCATATCTCCTACAAGAGAAATCACGGTTTTTGGGTGTCATTGTTGACAGGGACCTCTCTTGGAGCCCTCATGTTGCCCACTTGAAGAAGAAGCTCACATCTATTGTTCATGTCTTCAAGTTCATCGCCGGGGAAACATGGGGATCGTCAGTGGGCTCCATGCTACAGTTATATCGAGCACTTTTTATCGGATTGCTACGTTATCTATAGTTTTCCCGTGCTTGCTAAAACATGCAAGTCAAATCTTTGAGAACTTCAGAGCGTGCACGCACAGGCACTACGTGTTTGCCTAGGCAGCGCCTCCTCATATAAATAGAGGAGGCGTTGGCCTAGGCCTTCCGCGGAGCGCCTCAACAGCAGGAACCATTATAATGGCTCATGACCATCCGATCACGACTTTAATTAGCACCGACACGCTTAGAGCCCATGTTCATCATGTTTCACGCATGCAATCAAGCTCTCTTGCCTGCCTTCCAGAACGACGACCACAGGCGTCCTTCTCCAACGAGGTCAGCATCCATCGTGCCTCTCTACCATCGGGCTTCACACCCTCAGCGCGTTCAACCTCAGCTTTGTGGTGTCTAAAACAACCTCAAGTGCGTCTTACGTTTCCAGGGACAAGAAAAAAGACCGACCTGCCTACCTTGGCCTTGAAGCAAGCAGCTCTGGATTGTTTGCACACTTTCTACTTTGACCGAATCCACATATATACGGATCGCTCTTCCACTCAGACCAGATCCACCGGCGCAGTGGTAATAGCATTACGATCAATAAGCATGCGATACAAGATTTCTCACTTGACAACATCGACCGGTTCGGAGCTTGTTGCCCTCCGAGGTGCAGTTGATTGTATTAACAACCAACCCACTGATCGGTGGGCAATATTCTGCTATTCGAAGGCAGCCTTACAATGTCTTCTGTCATCTCTTTGTCGCGGGTCCTGTGAACAACTCGTGTCGGAGATACGAGAAATGCACCATCGCGTGATCGCGACGACGTCGTGACACGACGTCGTGTTTCAGTGGATGCCTGTCCACTGCAGTATCTCCGGCAACGACCTCGCAGCCGAAGCTGCTAGGAAAGCACACGAAGGAGCAACCCTTGTTTCTGTACCTTTATCGCGGACTGACGCAGCCCAACACTTAAGCAAGCTAGCGCATCGTATGACAATGGAGAAGTGGCACACACCTGAATTCACCCAAGGTCGATTGCATTCCTTGGACCTCTCTATGCCACTGCGGCTGTCACCAGGGCTTCCGCGAAATGAGGAAACAATGCTGTGCCGCTTACGCTTGGGCGTCGCATTCACCAATGCATATACGTGTTTGATTGGAATGGCTGATAGTGCCGAGTGCAATGCCTGCGGTGTCGAGGAAACTGTAGAACATCTACTGTGCTACTACCGAACTTTTGAAAAGGAAAGACATGACCTCTGCACAGCTCTCAATCAGCTAGATAGAACACCGTTCACCTTGAACAAGATATTGGGGCCATGGCCTCGCATAGCGCAGCTACACAAAGCCACAAACGCGTTGCTGCGATTTATGAAAGCTACGGGATTGAGTCACCGTCTGTGATCCGGCTGAATAACCGAATTATATCCCCAGTAGGCTTTCTCTTCTTCTTTTAATCTTTCCGTCCCCTCTTCCCTTTCCCCAGTGTAGGGTAGCCAACCGGGCTCAGTCCTGGTTAAGCTCCCTACCTTTCATTTATCATTTGCTCTCTCTCTTTCTCTTGCGCTACTATACGCCTTATTACGATCTAAAAAGTTCACGTTAACAAACGGCGCCGCCTTTCGGAAACCACTGAAACAGTGGCACCATTGCAAGCCGTGGCTTCACTCGTGCGACTTCCCTCGTTGCATGGCGACGCACATGAGCGCTTTTATGCAGGCGCGAGTTTGCGAGGGACTAGTTGTTCTCTGGTCGCTCTGTTAGATCCAAAATGTCATCACATTAACACCGGCTTGATAAACAAACTATTAATTTCCCACAGCTAGAGCCGCCAGTTGTCTGCGTCCCACCAATGCCGGCGTGCAATCGCTATTGAGAACACCTATAACACTGTTTCCAGCACGTTTCCAGCGCACGACTTCATGAGCGCGATCGCGACTGCATATTGAAAAAAAAAAAAAATGCGGCAGAACACATCTCACGATTACTGTCGACGGCAATGCGTTAGCATTGAATCAATCTAGCCACACAACGTATTGCCACCGTCGAAACGAGTTATGTACGAGGCGTGTACTGCAGTGGGACTCCTCTTTAGCGCTTCCCTGAGAACAATCGGCGCCACCTGGCGCCGCCGCCGCGAAGCCTGGGGCACGGTGGCAGAATATGCTGGGTGATTGAACGAGGCTGCCGCCCCGACGATTTTTTCGGTCGTGGGTTACTTCTCGCTCGGCAGATGGCGCGGATCACTGGGGGGGGGGGGTAGTTGGGTGGGATAGATTATAGTTTTTTTTTTCTCAGTTTTATTGTTTAACATAGGTAGGACATTAGGCAGTATAATAGCAAGAGCTTGGTGGCGCAACCCACCGCTCCGTTCCAAAGGGGACGCTCATAACATCCATCCATCCATCCATCCATCCATCCATCCATCCATCCATCCATCCATCCATCCATCCATCCATCCATCAACTACAGCAGCTGTCGCGGCGCTCGCGGCTCCTCAAACATGCGCGTGCGTAAAAGAATCGCCAGTAAATTGTCCCATATATGCCTGTGTACCAGTCTAAGCGTCTGGCGAGCCTTTGGGAAGCAGGCTCAGGTGTATCCTCCTAAATATCTAAGCTTAGTAGTGTCATATCCAGACCAACATAAATCTGCTTCGCAACTCGCGCGAAAGTGCAGGGTACACTATAGAGATTACCGGGGAGCCACAAATGAATAATATATGGAGGTACTATAGGCCACGGTTTCACAGATTTCCGATATGGCTTCACGGGCGCAGGCGGGACAAAGCACAGAAAGGCGGTTTCCGAGAGATTCATGTTCACACTGGCAAATTGGGTCTCCTTTTTTTTTTTTCGCTAGGAAACTTTTTGCAACGCTCAGTGGTGAGAGGGCATACCCTGACCACCAGGTATATACTGAAGTTATTAAATTACACGGATTGTTAGAAATGCACATACTGGAGGAATAAAAGCGCAAGCGCAAAGTGCTTTTCGTTATTTCCTTATGTTAATCTAGAGTATCTTGCAAGTTACGCTATGCTCGCACTCAGCAGCACATATTCCGTGACCCAAGTAGGCGAGTAGTTCACTTAAGAGGGGCACACATGTGCATTCATGGCGCAACTCACTGAAGCACAGCAACGGATAAATTTAAGGGATCTTCTTCGTCATTGTAGAGCGGCGCACAACCAGTGGCACACACCTAGTTACCCAAGATGGCGTCAAAAAAGGTTCACGAAAGACAAGCAGAGACCGAGTGACATATCCAGCGCTCCAAGTCGGTGTCGAAGAGTTTCTTCGAACAGCGGTGCCTACCCAGACCCGCTTTTACAATGACTCATGTTGTCGTGAAAGAGCTTCGTTGAACAGAGGCACGTATGTGTACACATTCGCACATACAGAATGACTCAAGTTTATCCGAGGGTTGCTTTCGAACTGTATTCGACCACGGATTGCCCAGTGACTCAGGTAGGTGGTCAAACTGTTAGCTACAAACATGCATAGATACAAACATTCATACACATATAGATAGCCTCCGAAAAGTGCGTGAAGTACCCTAAGAACGCTAACACATTAAAGGAGGGTCTATCCTGATAGCCATATGGTGAAATACCACAGTGATATTGTAAGAGAAGCTCGGGCGGAGCATTTGCCGGCATTGATAGCCAGGCTGTAAGATTTGTCGGACGATCCCACCGCTGTTACCAGTTGTAGGAGTTGTAGGAGGGAGGAACTTAGTGAACAGGGTTTATTTACAGTATTTACATTTTAAACAAGTGATAGATTTACACAGTCTAGCGTGACTCCCAAATGGAGCCCGCAAAACGAAGCATACAGCAAACGAGCACACAGCTCACGAGTACATTGACGAGCACGAGCACGACGACGAGCACCTCTAGCAGCCGACAAACAGCCGTTTTTAAACGCTTCGTGTTCCCTAGATCCCTAGGTGAGGCAAAATGTTCGACATCGTAAACAAGCCGCCTCTGTGCGGGACGGTTTACACAAACACACTCACACACACACTTCCTTGCGCGAGGTTCGCGGTCCGGAGCCGACGTCAGACGGACTTCGTAGAACTCGGGGCTTGTGTCAGGAAAGGTGCCTTTTATTCCCCGAGCTGACCCTGCAGCGCAACCGGGTGCCCATTGTCTTGCGTCTTTGACGGCGCGTGGGTTCCCCGAGCTGATCCCCGAAGCGTGGCCGTCGTGGTGTCCATTGTCTTGAGTACCCGTAGCCAGGTGGTCACGCCCGACCCCAGCCGGCGCCTCTAAATTCCAGAGCAGCCGTAGTCCGCAGTTCACTGAAATAAGTTCATGGTTGGTTAGCGCTGTCCTCGCTGGTTCTCTGTAGGGCGCCCCCACCGCGGATCGATCGACGCACCTGCAGCGGGCTGAAATAGCTTTGCAGAGCAGTACCCCTGCAGGCCGATCCTAACAATAAACCCACCTGTTGCTGGAACCCATCAGCACCAGCACCACGTACCATCGCTAAAATATTGATACCAACTTTTCCACGACGTTTTCCTCATAGCCATGGCAGGATTGAACACTGTGGCCGGTAAGTTTTCAGTCCCACATGAAAAAAAAGCGGGTATCCTAAAGCGCCGATGCAAATTAATAGCGCGTGCCCTTTCGAAATCGAGTTGCTCGACCGCGGACCGCCAACAGTAAAAATATTGCAGATTAAAGAACTTCGATACGTACGTAGTTATTACAAACCTATTAGCTCTGTACTGCGTTTCATACTTACAGCGCGCAGCGCTGTGGAAGCCACACAACATGTATTACTTTACACGTTTTGTGGTCAAGTGAAGGTAACAAAGACAAAAAAATCACCAACCCTTCCTTTACCGGAAAATAAAGGTAGTGGAAGCTTGTCCTGCGTGCACCTGACCTTCGTCACGGTTACGCAACCCACAAATAAAGGTGCCGGATGGCTTGGGCCTCCCGCTCCCTCAGCTCGGGATCTTCTTGTTGCTGTCGGACTGCCTGGGCTCGGGCGGTTCTAACGGGTGGATCGGTGCGCCGACGGCGAGCCCTTTCGCGGGCGAGTTCCCACCGCCGCTCGTCGAACATTTCCGAGACTGAACTGAACGGAAACGAAACCGGCGCAGCGCGCGTGAGACCCTTTCCTGCCTTTACCTTTCCCGGCCGAAGCGTAACGGCTCGGATTGGTTGCGCGCGTGGCGTGAGCGCGCGCCTATGCAGCTGGAATCCTTGCTAATGACTCACGCTCCGGCGCTGGCGCAGCTGTCAATTCATCAAAACGCCCTCTGACAATGCCCTGCGTTACGCAGCTCATCGCTTACCACTCTAACCGACTGGGAGGCAGTCCTTAAGAGCGGTGACCTCTCAGAGCAACTACGGGCTGTCCAGAGAGCCTGCGAGAGGGCGGAGGACCACGATCTTCCGACCCCGACGTGGGTGCGGCCCGCGACGGCTACGTGGACTCCCTGAAAAGGGAGGTACCCTAAGGCGGTTCCTCCGGACCATCAATAAAGTTCTCTGTCTGTCTGTGTCTGTTTGCCCTTTCCCACAGCTGTTCTACTCTGGGAGTAACTTTTTTTTTGCGTGACCACGACAACGTGAGCCAATACAAGCTTTGCTTGAAAAAGAAATTTCAAAATTATTTTCATGAAAAGTGATTTCGACATAAAGCTCTTAAGCAAAAGAACGTTGGTACAACACCAGGCCCGGGCAACCTTTTCTTCCTTTTTTTATTAATGGATATTTCAAACTACAACTGATGTTAACTTTTCGCGAAATCTTTTGAACGTTATATGCCAGATATCTGAGATTACATGCAACACCGCGAAGCAGCTAGGCGCGATCTATCTATCTATCTATCTATCTATCTATCTATCTATCTATCTATCTATCTATCTATCTATCTATCTATCTATCTATCTATCTATCTATCTATCTATCTATCAATCACCCAATGACCCAAGTTCTCTACCAGCTATATAGGGGCCACTATAGTTATGGGGGTCGTGGTCGTTCCATTGTCGTCATTCCAGCTTCGTTATCCGACTACCGTCATTCCTTCGTGGTCATGCCTTCTATGCCGACCCAGTGGCCCAAGTTGTGCAATAGCTCAGGCCACTATATAGGCATATACTCGCCGTCGTGAGCCGTCATGTTCGTAGATCGTCACGCACTCAAGAGGGCTATACCTCGGTAGTTTTGGATGGCACTGAATCCCTGAGAGACTCTGCTGCAATGCGCGGAAGAAATGCCGCTTACGGAGAAATTCTCGGTGTTGCTCTTGCAATTCGATACGCCATCCGTGTTCCTGAGGAAGTGTATATATTGACGGACTCGCAACAGGCATGCCGGGCGTTCCTATCAGGACATGGCGTCCCGAGAGCGGCGCACCAAATTCTCAAACAGATCCCGCAAAATATACCAACCATACCTCCCCGCATTCACTTACTCTGGACCCCTGGTCATACTTTGCTGCCGGGTAACGAACGCGCACATGCGGTTGCCCGAGAAATTTCGCTCCAGGCGACTCGGCGTGGTGAGGCGACTAGTTCAGAGTGGGGGGATCCCTTGCTCCGTTACAAAGACATACTCCGTCATTACACACGCATTCATCGCAGTGGCATTACGCCAGTTACAAACCGCAACTTTTTCAAATCTTGTCTCTCTCAATAAATTCTACCCACACTGTTATGCAGATCGTTGCCCTGGCTGTGGCACCACGCCCACAATCTTCCACGTCACGATTGAGTGCACTGCAAACCTCTTTCCTCCCTTGCCAACTCTCCTTTACTCCCTACGCAACAAAGAGCTTTGGGACGATGCCCTGCGCGACGGACCTCCCGAGGTCCTCCGAGCTGTGATACAACGGGCTCGAAACATCGCCGGAATCATCTTGGGGACCCTGGACTGAGGGTTCCTCCCACACTGCTCTCGCCAATCAAATATTATTAATAAAGATGTTTTACTCTCTCTCGTAGATCGTCGTTATTATATCTTCGTCATTTGACTCCCGTCCTGCCGTCATCATCAGGCCATCGCCACCATGCAGTCATCATGGATTCGTTGTCACACCGCCATTGTGATGCCTTGGTTGTCGTTTTGATCATCACTCCAGCTAGATAGTCGTCTGCCTCCCGCCATGCCAGCGTCGTCACGCAATTGTCGTCATACGCTCGTCGTGATCCTATTGCCCTCATACCGCCGTCATGCCAACGTGGTCATTGTGTCATCGTCATACAGTAATCGTCGTGCATACGTTGTCATACGGCCGTCACGATGTCATCAGGTTCGTTCCATCGTCGCCATTATAACTTGGTCATCCGACGCTCGTCATGCCATCGTTGTCACGCCGTCGTCGCCACGCTGTTGTTTTACTAGTGTCATCATTTCCGTGACGTCGCCCAATTGTCGTCATACCGCTCTCGTCGTTCTATCGCAATAATGTTGTCGTTCATTCGCGATTATGCCACCGTAGGTCACATTCGGTTCTGCCATTTTCAATGCGTTTGTTGACGCGCTACGTTGCTAATCAAGCGACGTTTTTTACAGCGAAGGTGTCTATGGCTGTGATCCCAGGATCTTCTTGCGTCGGTCATGCTGACAGAAAACCCAGTGGCTGATCCCGGCGGCAGTGCAGGGCCAGGATCATGGCTCATACCTCCGCAAGGCAAAAGCGTGAAACAGAGCTTTCGTTTCAAAACGAAACGCTAAAATAAAGAAGTCGCAGTTCCGCCCGAAAGGCGAAGCGTCGATTGCAATAACAAATTAGCAGACAGTCATACGAATTAAGAGAGAGCGAGAGACAAAACTTCATTTTGATGGAGCACAGAGAGGGGTGGATCCCCGTTACGGGTGGAGCATTCAGTCCAAGGCCCCAGCGGCGGTGGCAGCACCTACGGCTCTGGCTTTCAGATCCTCCAATGCCGAGCTGGTCAGCACCATCTCCCACTGCTCGTGCGTAGTACTTTTATCGGCCGTATCAACTTGTAAACATTCGTTTGTTAATTAAATTAGCAAGCATGGTGTGAGCGCGTACAGCAAACATGAACATATCACACTCAATGACCGTGGACACTCGCTGTCAAAACGCTGACGTGAGGAAACACGGCGGCAGCAGCAGCGAACGTAGTGACCTTCATGCTGTCTATCGCTTCAATGCAAACTGAGCGCCGAGAGCACACAGCACGCACAAAGCTACGAGCCTTTGTGCATTCAAGTTAGTTTTATAGAATTTCATTGACCGCTGCGTGAAAGTTTCACCTCACGTCGATTCCAACAAGCACATCGGATCTGCATCATTTTTTTTTGCCGATACTGCTGGCTATCTTGGCCATTACTGGGATGCCACATTTTGTACGCGTCAACGCAAAGCTGAATAAATGACTGTGGTGCAATATATTAAAAGAACGCTTACAACAGTGCAAGTACAACAGTCAGAACATGATACAAGCACATGTGCATAATAAGATGTACACAAAATGCTAAACACACGTACAAACGGAATCGCACTACGGCCGAGTTGGCCACCACCTTTCGCAATAAACAAAGTCCAGGCCAACACTACAATGAGACCGTGCATGATCATGCCACTTACCGGGTACACGGGCTATAGGAGAAACACACGTGTGGAACCTAACAGTTACCTCGAGGTAGCAGCTCCGGCCGCTGGTGCATTTCATAGCCAGCCACTCAACCATTCAAGTGTGTTCAGTCTGTACTTGTACTTATAGGCACACTTTTATTGTCTGTATCTTAAAGTTTTCATGTGGTCTCCTCAAAATGTTCGCAATCTTCGCATTCTGAAACTTGCAAAACGTAAGCAGTTTTATTCCATTGCTGTTCATAAAGAACGCTCATATAATAGCTTGGAGATATCATCACTTTCCTTCAGAACAATATCTAATATGCTACTGACATTCAAGTAACTTTTCAGTAGCAAGAAATGGAGTCAGTCTCCCGCTTTGAGCATCGGCTTAATGCAGACAATTCAAGCATGGCATAAATCTTTGCTAGTACAATCCGCTCGGGAATATCAGATTAGAATGTACTATGAGGCTTTCCTTGCACTTTCTTATTGTGGTCGATTCATCTAGTTCGAAGTAGCTCTTAACAGCATTCTCTAATATTGACCTAATACAGGTTAAGTACATGACTAGCTCGAAAGATTGTGATGCTTGCTTTAATTTCCGGAGAAGGAACCCCAACATCTGCTCCAGTTGCACAGGTTTTCGGCAAACTGGAGCTTTCAGCCCCACTTTAACCTAATGCGCTGAAGCAGGTATAAGCAAGCTCGTGTCAACGAAACTGGCCGATAGTTCCGATAGCTTTCTGTACTCTGTGCCTCTTGACACTATACGATCACAAACATTCGAGCGCTCTATTTTGTTATTGAACAAACAAATATACTCCTAACGTATATCGCGTTTAGGAGCAAGAGTGTTATTTCGTGTTTCAACGAACCAGGGTAGCTCTAACATTAAAGCTCGCAACACAAATTCCATTCCGACGTTCAGTAATCCCACAGTCCATTTGCTGCTTGCTTCAGGGGCAGACGTGGGCGTTCGGATTGGTACTTACTGCTGCGTTTGGCGTAAGAATGAGGCTAGGAGCAGGTACGCACGGCTTATGTGCAATTACGAGGACCAATATACACACATCGCTTCCTCAGAAGCTGATGCTAAGCACAGGTTGCGCGAGGATCTCACTGCGCGGACACGGCGACTTCAGTGGAGCCGAATTCCGAACAGTGCAAACGCGATGAGGATAGCTAGATGGGCTTGTTGATAGGTCATCTTCTAATTTGTTGCAGACCCAGGCAGAACGACACTGGCATAGAAGGCACAGCGCTGAACGACCTGCTGTGAACAGCTGTGAACGCGTGCCATGTCTCCTCGCACTGAACTTCAGGAACCGCTGCAGCGCTTTCCAAAACAAAATTAAACATCGAAGTGTACTTAAACTACAAAACACGTGTATTAGTGTTCTTATTAAAGGCAATAGGTCGATAATATCATAACGCACAGGCATTTTTTCATTAATTTGAAAATTATGCAGCATATTTCACAAAATCTGGAAAGCAAGCAGCGCTGGGCGTCGCACCAGCCGCATCGTTGAAATCGCAGTCGCGTGAACGAGTCCTCTTAGAATCGCATTGCGACGCATGCGGCTGCGCCGATTTCTTTCGCTCCAGTCGCAGCATGTGGAACAGGCTTGGCGCGTTTCTCAGCGTTCGCACGCGCCGGCGCGCCATGCATTTCGGAGGCCACGCGCAGGCTTCGCAGCGGCGCCGGTAGGTGGCTCCCAGTGCCTTTAGGGAAGTGCGAAAGAGGAGCGATTCCCGCTGCCGCACACACCTCATGCATAACTCGTTTCGACGATGGTAATAGAATGTGTCGCTGTATTGATTCAGTGCTAAGCGCATCACCGTCGACAGTCATCGTGGTCAGCTTATGGGTTCCGCCGAATGTTTTTCTCGCAAATTTTATCTCCTCCCCACTGACAAATCCCCCGCAGTGGGTGCGCGTCATACTATAGGGAGCAAGCAAGCAAACATTTTCCTCATTCTTAACACTAGATCACATTATTTTCATGATCTAGCATCTTCGTCAAAATTGGCATGACCACTCTTCAAGAAATCGAACTAAATATAATTTATATGCAATATTAATTAAATATAAATAGTACTGATCAGTAACAGGAACCAAATATTTCATCTTTCTATTGCGAACCATGGCCAATCCGCTCGTGGGTACGTGCCATAAGTTGAAGGAAGAAGAAGAAGAAGAAGCAAGTGGCCCCGCGACGCCCGCTCAGAAGCGCGGTTCCCGTTCAATCGACGCCTGATCCGAAGATCCGAGCCCAACGTGGCACGATCGAGGTCACGCAGGCAAGCTGGCCGTATCGACGCCCCGATGCCTCTCTCTCCGACCGACGGTCCATCGCCAGAAACGCTCAGTCCTTCGCCGCCACCGGTGCGGGTCCACGTGCTCGCGGCGCTGCCGTCGCAGAGGGATCGAGCGAGGCCGAGCCGCGACCAGCGAGGCCACCGTCATCCGGCTGGCGGGCGCGACACGCTGCCGCAGAAGTACAGGACGAGCGCTTCTGCATCATGCTCTGGGTCGTGGGCGCCTCCCTCACGTTCCCCCTAGTGCTGTCCGCGTGGCTCGTCGTGGTTCCCTTCCTGGTCCACGCCAACTGGACCACGCTTGTTTCAGCCCCGCCGCTCCCTGCGTCGTCGCCGTTCTCCGCGTCATCGCGGTTCCCTTCGTCTATGGTCGTCTGGCAGAACGTTCCTTCCCAGTGCTTCGCGCCTGTAACGCTGCCGTCGCTGCCGCCACTACTCAATCTATGCGCGCCGTACTCGTTCGGGCCGTCAAACGAAAGCTCGAGGCCCATATTTTGCTTCTACAACAACACGCGCGTCTACGACGGTCTCGGAAACGGAACTCGGTGGAGCTACGTATTCGCCGCCCTGCCCTTCGCCTTGTGCCCGTACGTCGTCTACTGGTCGGTGGGCATCGAAAACGAGAATCTGACGAGCCGGTGACCCAATTTGGACCAGCACTACGGCTTGCAACGGCTGAGGGCAATAGCCGACGCGTTAAACTTCACCGCCGTCAAGATCCTGCTGGCACTAGGCGGATACCCCGAGGACGCGCCCCACTTCTCGATGCTGGCCCGCGACCACGCTACGATGGGCCGGCTGCTGAACAACGTTGTAGATTCCCTGGACAGGTTCGCCCTCGACGGCATCACCCTGCACTGGGTCTAGGCTCGCGCCGGTTGCCAGGGGTCCGACGACGTTGGCGTGCTGAACAGACTTCTGCGCAGTCTTCGCGGAACGTTGAACGCAAGGAGGCCGTTCGGCGGGGCCCTGGTGACCGTGACGCTCGAACTGAACGCGGCCAGCCAGTTCGTCGCTTGAGAAAAGGCCGACGTCGTCGACCACTTCTTTCCGGCGACGCAGAAAGAGCGTCGATCGAGCTGGGCAAACGTCGGCGAATTCTGCGAGTCCGGCACCGCCGGCATGCACGATGCATACCGGCGGTTCGCGAGCCCTCTAGCTGGGTCGAAACTCCGGAGGTTCCAGCTGTGCCTCACCGACAGCTTGATGCCCTTCTGGATAAAAGTGGGCCTCCACAGAGATATCGTCCTCCGATACGACGCGGCCACTTTGAGACTCGAGCCCCTGTACCCGCACTGCAACAGACACGGCATATGCGAGCTCGCATTAGCCGGTTCTACGTGCCTCCATCACTTACTCGTGCCGACGGGGCCGTCGGACATCTATCGCGGCTACGTGTTCCTGATCGACGACGTCGGCCCTCTCCGCAAGCGGCTGGACTTCACGGACATCAACGCGACGCAGTTGTCTTCGGCACCAGGCGACCCTCCGCACGCATGTGTCCTCCTCATCGACTTGGACGTTGACAACTACGCCGACCAGTGCGGTGGCCACCTTGACCGCTACGCGCTCATGCGCAATTACTACTATGGCACTCTGGGCAAAGCACTCTCGGGTGACGGGGGTGTTCGTGGCACTTACGTTGCCTGTCCTCTGCAGTAGAGATAAACAGTGAACCGAGCTCAGAGCGCGCAAGTTCAAATCGTGGTACTCACCGTACATCTTAGAGTAGCGAGGCGTTGACGCTCAAGTGTCCACCGAAAACATTTCGTCGGTCGCAGTATATAGTTGGCGTGTTGTGTAATTATGTTCTCGCCTGCCTTCTTCGTAGTTGCTCCTACCTATAGCTGGCCGTACGAGATGGCGGGCGTCGTGCAGTTGCGCTACCTGCAAGTAGCGAGCCCACAATCGAAAATAAAGGGCTTTCTCGAGTAAGAGAGAGAGAGAGTGAACTTCAATGAGAACCAGCAGTGTAGTCAGCTGGGCATAGGCCTCCCACGATGGGACGTCGAGGTCTTGCCTCCTCGCCGCTTCGTAGGCCTGCTGGGTAGCCCACAGTTGGTCGTCGAGATGGGAGCTGTGCAGGGCGGCGTGCCATCTCGACGAGAGGGTCACGGGATTAACGTCTGGGTATTGATGTTTGCACTCCCATAGCATGTGGGGGAGTGTTGCTGATTGAGTTTTACAGATCTTACACGTGTGGCTTGGGTAGATGTCGGGTTGCATGATGTGATAGCGTGTGAGGGAGGGGTATTTATTGGTCTGTAACAGGCGAAGGGTGGTGGCTTGTGCTCTCTAAGTTGCGGTGAGGGGCGGGGAAAGTTCTTTTTTCGAGTTAAAATGACTTCACAAGGTCGTTGTATCTTGTAAGACGGTCGCGTTCTGCGGTTGTACCTGCACAGTCTCCGGCACGGTTGACTAGTCCTCTTGTTACGGAATGTGTAACCTCGTTGAGGTTGGTGAGGTGCGGGTGGACATCGCCGGCGTGTGCTGGGGTCCAGACGATGGTGATTTCATTTTCAGACGAATGCGTGGCTTGTTGTAAGATACGGAGTGACTGTAGAGAAATACAACCCTTGAAGGTGACGCCCGCGGTGTTGGCCTAAGCTTTGATGAGGGAGGTAACTCGTGCCTTCCTGCGTTCTTTGTTGTGGTCTGGGTACATGTTTTAGGGAATAGGGTCGGCGTGTATCCATTGTTGAATGTCGCGTGGTATTGAATGTTTGTCTCCATGTTGGCGGTGGTAGGTGATATCAAGCTTGGTTAGAATGCTGCGGCCCGTTTCCGTGAGGGTAAGCCGCTCCAGTTGGTATCGACGTTGCGCTTCGATTAACTCGTCTAGCGTGTTGTGGATATCTAATTGTAGTAGAAGTTCTGTGCTGGTGTGGTTGGGTAGTCCTAAGGCCTGCTTATAGGCTCCTCTGATAATGATGTCCAGTTTAGTCTTTTCAGCTTTGTACCAGTTGAGAAAGGGCGCAACGTAACGAATGACAAAAGATTGGGCGCAATGTAACAGATGACAAAAGATTGGACAAGGCGGATGAGGCTTTCTTCCTTCATACCCCCGCGTCGGTTGGTCACCCGTTTCAGCAGTCTGGATGTATTAGCGGTCTGTCGAAGGATCTTGGAGATAGCCGTAGAGTTGACTCCGTTGGTCTCTATGGTCATACCAAGAACGCGGATGCTAGGGAGCACGGGTATGGGTCTGCCATCCCTCAGGTGGAGTTTCATTTCCTCGTATTGGGGTTTATTCGTGGAGCCCCGTGGGGGGCGTCCACAGAGTGTGGGGCGGCATGGGAGAAGCTCCGACTTTTCAGGGGAACAGCGGAGTCCCGTGTCTTGAAGATAATTTTCTACGACGTCACTGGCGTCTTGTAGGGAAGTTTCGATTTGGCCGTCACTGCCCTTTGCAGCCCAAATTTTAATGTCATCGGCATATATGTTGTGTTCAATGCCGTCGAATTTTTGTAGTTCTTGTCCTAATCCGAGCATAACCATGCAGATTAATCAGTATTGGGGAAATGACAGAGCCTTATGGTGTACCCGTGCTGCCGAGGGAGAGTTCCTCCGATCGAATATCTCCGACCGAGAGGAAGGCCCTCTGATTGGATAGAAAGTCTCTTAAGTAGTTGTAAGTGCGTTCTCCAAGGTTGAGCAAGGAGATGCGTTCGAGGATGGTGGAGTGCCTGATGTTATCAAAGGCGAGCTCGAGGTCGAGGCCCAAGATCGCCTTCGTGTGACAGGATTTGCCATCTAGGATTTGATGCTGAAGTTTGGGCATAGCGTCTATAGGGTGGAAAGATGCTCTCTAAAGCCAATTATCGAGTGGGGGTAAACAGATGTGTCTTCGAGGCGAGTGTTTACACGGGTTAGGAGTGCATGCTCCATGACCTTACCTACACGTGAAGTTAGCGAGATGGGCCGGAGACTGGTGAGGCTAGATGGCTTACCGGGTTTGGGGATGAGAATTACTTTGGCCGTTTTCCATGTCGGAATGGATCCTTGGCGCCAGTAGTAGTTGATGTATTCGGTGAGTTGTTTCACCGAGGAGTCATCTAGATTTCTTAGTGTTTTATTCATAACACCATCTAGGCCTTGCGCCGAACGGCTGTTCAGCTTGTGCAGGGCAGCATGAATCTCTGCCACGCTGAAATCTTTATCAAGTGCAGGGTTGGAGGTCCCCGTGTATGGCCCGTGAGGTTGAGTGGGCCCAGATGGGATGTACTTTTGACATAAGCTATTCTTAACGTGAGCCTGGCCATGCGTCTTGCTTTCTGTGAATAAAAGCTTGCTGAGGCGATATTGTTGATATGAGCGGGTGGTGGTGCTATCAAGCAAATGTTTGAGGATTTTCCACGAGCGGGGGTGGTGGAGTTGCCCGTCTAGAGTTACAGAGCTCTGTCCATTGCTGTTGACTTAGAACGCGGCAGTGTGCTTCAATATCCTTGTTGAGAAGTGCAACCTTGCGTCTGAGTCTTCTACTGAGCCGTTGTCCTTTCCATCTAGAGAGAATGGATGTTTTGGCCTCGATAAGGTGGGCGAGTCTGCTGTCCATGCGCTCAGTCGGGGCATCTGTTGTGATAGTGCGGGTGGCCGATTTTGTATCAGACTAGATCGTATGACCATGACTCTATGTCAGTAATGGGAGTGTCCGTTGTTGCTGTTACACGGCATTTACGGAACGCATCCCAGTCCGTCCAATTAAAGTCCCATGTTTTTATCGCAACGGCTGTTAGGTGAGGGAGAGTAATTTCGATGATAGAATGATCACTCCCGAGGTCGTGTTGGGTGTTACGCCAATGGGTGTTGTCTGCTTTTTTGGTGAGAGTGATTGCTGGTGTCGTGTCTCGTTCTGTGGAACTGCCAAGGCGAGTGGGGAAAGCTGGGTCAGTAATGAGTGTAAGCTCGTGATCATGGGAGTCTTGCCATACGTTACGATCTGCAATAGAGCTGTGTCTGTAACCCCATCCTGTGTGCGGGAGATTGAAGTCGCCTCCGATGATGAGGGGGCTGCTGCCTGCAATGTTCAGGGCCTTCTTGAAGAGGGTTAGAAATCGGCTATGGCGTTGAGATGGAGTATTGTAGATGTTGAGGATAAGGATTCCTTCCTTTCGTTTTCTGTGCGGGATGAGCTCAATAAAGAGGTGTTCGATGCGCCGATCATGGAGATCGGGATCGATTGCGGTAATTCTTTTTCGAACGAGTGTGGAGACTCCTTGTGGAGCGTTGTTCGTGGTGAAAGGTTGATATCCGGGAAGGTTGACCGGAGTGTCGTTTGTTTCCTGGAGCAAGATTACAACGGGTTGACATGAAGTAGTACGGAGGTGTTGACGGAGAACGCGTTGTTTGTGGAGGTAGCCTCGGCAGTTCCACTGTAGTGTGGGCCATGATGAAGGATAGGGGATGCCACATGTGGCAGGGTGGCGGCGACAGTTCCTGTTGTGTCCATGGCTACGGTTTGAGTGGTGGAAGCGGTTTGTGTGAAAAGGGTTTGAATATTAGCTTCCATGGCGGTGACTCTGTGCATAAGCGCGATTAGGGAATTATGCAAAGTTTTTACCGTGCTTTGGAGTATGAAGAGCATGTCCTTGACTTCGGAGCGTACTTGGCCCTGAGCTTTTTCGTGGAGGGCTCGCTTTTTTGGGCTGGTCTTGAGCGTTCTTCGGGTTGGCTGTTGCTAGAGGGTTCTGGGGTTTTGGCTGTGGGTTGGGTTCCTGGAGGCTGTGAACCCAGGAGGCTGTGAACCTCTGCGAAGCTCACCTTTTCTGAGGTATGTCTGGCTCCTGGAGTCGACGTGGATCTTGATCTGGAACGGCACGCCCTCGGTGTGGAGAGGGAGTGGGACCGGGACCGGTGCTTGGTCTCCGTGTACGGGAAATCTTCTGATTGAAGGGCTGATTGCCGTGCTGCTCGGCGTTCTCCGAGGTGCCTTCGTATAACGTACGGCGTTTTGTATCTGGCAGTGCAAGCTTTTCCCCTGTGGGGTGGGGTCCACCACACAACGTGCACTTCGGTGTACACTGATGATCTTGTCTGGGTTGCGAGTTCCGCAGCCCCGGCAGATCTTGTTATTAGGGAACGAGCAAACGCCCATGCGGTGCCCGAGACGGCCGCAGTGGTAATAGATATCCGTCTGCTTGCGGTACAGTGAGCATGGGATTAGTGTTGTGCCATACCGAACCATGTATGGTACGTCAAATCCGTCGAAGGCAATGACGATGGTCGGGGTGGAACAGATCCGCTTGGCGGCCAGGGCTAGGGGATTACGATCATTTATGATGTCAGCGTCGACTTGTCTGGCGTTATCGGTGAGAGGGATGCCTCTCATGACTCCTTTGGTAGTATTATCTGGGGCGGCTTCGTACGCACTAACCTCGTGGGTTACCCCGTTGACTTCGATGGACTTGATTCATATGTACCAGTCCGCATTTTGCGTGCTGATCACCATGATGTTTTGCTGGTTGCTCGAGCAGATTGTGTCGTTTTGACTGTCTTCCGAGCTAATTGTTGCGTTGCTTGAAGAATAGCTGCACTCACTGTAGGGCTGCCGACCTTGGAAATATTGAGTGCGACGGGAATGGGCGGTACACCAGCCCATCTCGGCGGTTAACTCTTCTGGGGAATATATTTGCCACATACTTGGACTTCCATGCTTCGCTGATTTGGCCAGAGGCTCGCGCGTCGTAGCAGAGTTCGCACAGGCACCAGCTAATTCTAGCGATACTTTTTTTTTTCTTTCAGGGGAAAACGTAGCAAATTTGAAGGTAATAAATTGAATTCAATATTGTTTTGCAATTTGCTGGAATACCAATTATTAAATCAGTAAATTAACCAGCTAGCTATTGCTGTGTTACTAAGGAATTCGCACATAGTCATTCACACGTTCCTGTGGCGTAAATGCAAATGTAGACGCCCCAAAGGAGAGAATATTTTGGGGTTTTTACAGCAACGCTTAATTTTTGGTTATGAAATTTCATTTCTGTGGTTGGTGAATTGGCAGGAGATTCATAACGGTCAAATTCAAAAGGTTTCCGTCAGAAATTACTCCTTTGGATGTGTTCATCGATCGGTGTGGGGTAACTGTGGTTTGTACATCACCGAGTGTTACGAGACTAGGGAGTTATCCATGCTAGTTCTGATCGAGAACCTCGAGGAGGAGGTTCTCCCATAAATCGCCGCTGGTCATTTTCGTTACCTTGCAGCCGGGACCTAGTGCATCAGTTAGATATTTGGCAATATTGTCACGTGAGTTCTCCCTTCAATATTGAAAAGGGGTGGCCCGATAAAGATAAGTACACGTGTCAATATTGAAGGGTGAAATCATTCTGGTGCGCTTTTCAGAGTTCTCACTATGCATGACGTGAAGTCGTGGGAAGGTTTTTTTTGCATTGGTCAAAAAGGTGCAGCATTCCATCGGTGCGCCCGCTTTCGGTAAGAGGGCGATCAGGCAGACGGCGGAAGGATGACAAATCCATAAATATTTGCTTAATTTCGGCGGCTATGCCAGCTACTCACCGCCGAGCCCAACAAGGGGACGCTACGAGACCCGAAGGAAACGTAGACGCCAGCTGTACATAGCTACTATAACCTAATAGACCATTGGTTGGATAAACTACACCAGGTTAACCCTTGTTGCCCGGAAAATTGGAGGCAAAACGAAGACAGGAGATATGGAAAGTGAGAGAAAAATACTAAGGTTGGCGGGAGAGAAAGACAGGAAAAGGCGACTACCGATTTCCTTCGGGTGGGTCAGTCCGGGAGTGCTGTCTACGTGAAGCCAAGGCCAAAGAGGTGTGTTGCCTCCGCCGGGGTGCCTTAAAGGTCCGAACAACCGGCGTCAACTCAACCCCCAGGACCCTCCTTTGCTCGTACACGGCTAAGCCGCGCACAGCTGCGCGCGGGAGGGTCCAACCCTCATGTGCTCGAGTACGTGGTTTCGCAACACACCAAACGCCTGCCCACGCAGACGCCCCTGCGGAGTGCGATCAGAGGGATGGATAGCTTTCGATTGTGTTCAGCATGTTGCCACGGACACTCATTGGGGAAAGACTGCGAAGAATACCAAAACGCCGTGTCGTATCGTATGCCTTCTCCAGGTTGAGAAAAAGCGAAAGAAGGAACTGTTTATGTATAAAGGCATCGCTGATGTTGGCCTCAATGCGAACGAGGTGGTCTGTTGTCGGAAACCTTCTCGGAAACCACACTGGAAGGGGTCTAGTATTCTATTATTTTCTAAGAAACAGATTAGACGCCGGTTTATCATTTTTTCGAGGAGCTTGCACAGACAGCTTGTTAGAGCTATTGGTCTGTAACTGCTGGCTAGAGACGGGTCCTTTTCTTGTTTAAAGGGACACTAAAGTGAGAAATGATTTCTTCTGCATCAGTAAATTACCGTTCCACAACACCAAAAACACCACTCTTACAACGATAAGACGTTTGGTAAGCCAGAAAAAACGCAAGAACGAAATACGGGTGGCGACGCCTACATAAGTTCCCGCACCTGGTCGCTGTGACGTCTTGGAGTTTGATGGCATCTTTTAGGGCCTACTAATTATATTTAGCGGTACAGATTGACTACATTGTGTTCTAAAGGAACCAAATATTATACATGACAAGTTTTGGGAGCCTTTACACAGCCAATGCGGCCCAAATGCGAAAACATACTTTGGAATCCCTGACGTCATGCTGACGTACCAGCGCTGGGGTTTCGCCGCGAATTTCAAATACTGATCCTTGGACCTTCATTTTCTCATCTAATAATCAAAGTATTTTTTTTGAAATAACTGCCTGCAGAGTTCTGAAACAATGCTTCATTAGTCTAAACTGATTTATCGTTTCGATTTAGTGTCCTTTTAAGTATGGGGATAACAATAGCTTCTTTTCAAGCAGATGGAATGTATCCAGCTGCCCACATAGCATTGAACAGATAGAAGTGTTTTTATAGTTTCTGAGTGTATACATGTTTGAACATTTCATGAATGACGCGATCACTAGCTGGCGCTGAGTCTTTGCAACAGGTGAGAGATGCCTGAAGTTCAGCTAAGCTGAACGAGCGATTGTACGCTTCGTTTATTCAACATTTGCGTTCAGGGTGCGGTCGTTCTGCGTTTTCTTTGGACCGCAGTAAAGTGTGTGTGTAGTGCGATGCACTCGAGATCTGTTCAAAGTGCTCACCTGGAAAACCTGGCTGATTTTCCAGGCCGTCTCCCTCGGTATTTACTGGAGTTAGAGGTTGAGACCATTGGCCTTTTAATTTGTTTACCCGTTTCCAGACATTTAGCTCAACAGTACATGAATTAATACTGGATATATGCTTCTTCCAACTATCTATCTTAGCTCGTCGAAGTGTTCTTCTGCCCTGCGACATTACTTGTTTAAGATTAATGAGGTTTTCGGCAGTTGGGCAGTCACGTAGCACTCCCCAGGCTTTGTTTTGTTTTTTTCCTTGCCTTTTGACATTCATCATTCCACCACGAGATGCGGCGTTAGATAGTCCATTCGTTTGCTGGATGCATTATGTGGCACCGTCTATATAAAATCTATCAAGTAAGCTACAGCATTGCCTATAGATAAAGACCAGCAATGTCCTTCCTGTCTAAACGTGTACGTTCTCGGAATAATTCCCGGTTCACCGATGAACTGGGAATTATTCCGAGTCAACTTTGCAACGAGGAAGATGTGAGGAGCACTCATGCTGTGTTGAGACATATAGAGCTATCGGGAAGTGGTCACTTCCGTAAGGGTTCTTAATAACACTCCACTCGAGGTACGGCAGGACAGTGCTCGATACTATGCTTAAGTCAATTGAGTAGTAGGTGTTGAGCACAACGCTATATTACGTCGGCTCCTTATTGAGAAAGCATACACCAGATGAAAAGATAGTTTCATATTAACCCCCCTCTTTCATCGCAACGGGAGTCTCCCACAAAGTATCACGCGTGTTTAGATCACCGACAACAATATATGGCTCAGGCAGTTTATCGATGAAATATTAAAATTCGGTTTTCTGAAGTTGATAGTTGGGAGGGATGCATATAGAGCCGGTAGTAACTAGCTTATTAAACAACACCGCTTGAACAGCAAAGCCTCTAGGGGCGTACCGAGCTTTTTCTTTTTCGTGGTAGGCTACACATATCTGTCGACTATAATAGCCACACCACTAGATGACGCGCCTGCATTATCACGGTCTTTACGAAAAAATAGCATATTGTGGAAGAAAATTTGTGTGGAGAAGAGATTGTGGAGGAGACTTCTGACGTTCAAATGAACTATTTGAGTGCCCATATTAATAAGAGTTTTGCGCTGTGTGTTTAAGAAAGTTTACAGAGGCCTTTACGCGCCGTTTGATTCGAGGTTTCTCTCTTTCTCTCTTCTCTCTCTCTTTCTTTTTTTTTTTTTTTTTGAGCGGTAGAGAGATTCTCGCTGCTCCTTATTGGCTGGGAGTCGTGTCCATCGCCTCTTGCAGGGCACTGGACACCCGCTCTTGCTCGAGCGCTGTGTTTAACGTGAAGGCCTCGTCTCGGGGGGCGAGGTCGACCCTTGCGGCCACTACCTCGCGGAGGTCGATGGCTCCTTCTTCTGGGACGGCGGAGCAACAGTAGCTGTAGCCGCCGAAGGGGACGGATGGGCGTCACCGTCGGCTCACACTGTGTGGGCCGGACAGTCACCGGACTCCGCTGTGGCGCTGCCCCATGACGCGCCACTTCGCCAAAACTGACTTTGGGCAGGTAGGGGGTATACCCACCTACGTGCCTCCTTGAGTGATATATTTTCTTTTACTTTTATTGTCACCGTTTCTTTTTTTTTTTTCAGGATGGGCACGACCGCGAGAACGCGGTGTGCTCCCCAGTTTCCACACGATTCAGGGAGGTGTCCATGTGCACCGTATTTCGCACCTGTCTGATGCCTCGGAAGTTCCGTGAACTGCAGCCGAATCGCTGGCACTTGAACCATCGCAGGGGGATTAGGGACATACGGCCTGACCCGGATCTTCACATGTTGTTGGATCTGGAGGACAATCCCAATTGCTGTCCCCCAGATAGTGGATCTTGCCGTTGGGTGCGGGAGTTGGCCGAGGTTGAGGAGGACTTTGAGATGAAAACTGGAGGTTTATTTACATTATTTACAGTGAGAGTACAAAAAAATTAATAGTCATAAAGTCATTACGGGCCGGCAGCAACTCGGACGATGAGGCCCGTGGCAATAAGCTCAAAGAGATGAGTGAAGGAGTACTCTGTTGCTTCTCCCGGTCTCTGGCTTTTAAGCCATTCGGTGTCTCGAAGACACGTCACGTTCTGCCAATCGGCGAGCCCGCTCAGGTAGCGTCATTTTCGGCCAATGGTAGGCGCCGGTGCGAGTGTACGTCACATTCGGCTCAGAGGGTCACTCCTTGGGCTCCAATTGTCCGAGGGATTACTTGTCTGCAGTATTGCCTTCCTGGTCTATAACTGCCGTCCCAAAGGCGGACGGAGGGGGATTGCTCCCAGGGCTTCACGGTGCATTACGGCCGTCGTTGCCTCGCGGCTTGCAAGCGCCGTCACAATAGGCGGATGGCGGGAGACGGGTTGTCTTCGAGCAACCCTTCAGAGCTGCAAAGCAGCTTTGCTCGGGACCCACGTTACCTGGAACAGTGCCAGGCTCCCGCTACACTTTCGGGAAGAGTCAAGCAGTGGGACAACAGCTCCACATGCGGCGCACGAGGTGGGGGACGCCAACTTGTTTGGACGTGCCGCGCCTCGGAAACGTGGTAGATGTGCTTCTGTGCTCCTTAATTAGGTGTGACGCGATTCGATGTGGTCTGGTGAACTCGAAGTAGGCTCAGGAAAAGGTCCCGTATCTAACAATGTCCTGCCTCGATAGTGTCGGCCAGGATGATTGAGCCAAATGTAAGTATTAGGTGTTGGTTATATATTTCTTTTTCCATCACGCCTCATTTTAATTCGCTTAACATTGATCACGTTCTGATCATTCCAACCCTCTAGAAGTTCAGCTTGAGACAATTCTATGAAATCGGCATAGGACACAATGCCACGGGTGGTATTTACGGTATGGTGTGGGGTCACTGTTACTGGAACACCCCCAAAGGACACAAGATTGGGCAGTTTTTCATGTTTTTGACCGCGGAGCTTCAGAACAGTATCACCGCTTGCGATTTTAGATGATGTGCAACCGGGACCGAAAACTTCAGAGATTTCGAGACGACGAAGGGTGAGATCATTGTGACCGTCTTTTCAGGTTTAGCAGAGTAGATTACGTGAAAGCGGGGAAAGTTCTGTGTTCGGTTGCGAAAGAATTGAAAGACTCATTCGGTGCACCCTCGTTTCTGAAAGCGATCAGGAAGTGGAGGGAAAGAAGTTGCCATGGGTATACCCATAATAAATTCGGCAGCGGCGCAAGCCACCCACCACGGAGCCCAACGAGGGGATGCTGCAGGACCGTGAAAAGGCAGGTCCTGCATACGCCAGCTGTACGACCCTACTATAATCAAATATGGTGCACCGAAGTTTGGCTAACCACACAAGCTAGGTTAACCCTTGCTGCCCAGGAAATTGAAAGTAAAAGGAAACAAAGAGAGGACACGAAGATTCAAAGTAAGAGAGAAATACGAATGTTGGAAAGGAGGACGGGGAAAAGGCAACTACCGATTTCCCCCGGAGCCTTAAAGGTTCAAGCACTCAGCATTGCCCCAAACCCCAGGATGCCATATTCCCCGGACACGGCTAAGCCACGCACGGCTACACGCGGGAGGGTCCAACCCTCGTTTGCTCGGGTCCGTGGTGCCGCAACACACCAAACGCCTGCTGACGCAGACGCCCCTGCGGGAAAAAAAAAATATTCGTGGGGCCCCAACATCTATATGGAGACGGAGTGCCTGCGAAGCTGTTTAAACTGCACACGTGGGCTGCATACATAATGAAATCATACGTTTCTTTAATTCGGCACCACACTACGCCGACACAAGCACCGCCGCGGTCACCGCACCTCCCATGCGTCTGCCGCAACCGCTGCTGTAGCCGCGCTGGCACACATCCGACGCGCATGACGTCATAACCACAGAAGTGTAGGCCACGTGCACAGGCGCCGTCGCCACACTCTTGCCCCCTCCCATTATACGTCAAACAGGATTTAAAACAAATAAAGCGCATGAAGGCCAACGTGCTACACTAATCCCCGTATTCAGAAATGCATCTTGAAGCCCATGCTTGACTTAATATAAATAACGCCTCGTGTAAACGTGCCCAAGACGCTCATTGTGTTTCCTTTGGTGCGTTCACGACAGGCGTCATTTAAATCAAGTCAAGCGCGGGCTTCCAGTTGAGATGCATTTCTCAATACGGGGGTAAGAGCACTTTGTAATATATATATATATATATATATATATATACACACACCCACAACGCCAAATTTAGGCGGTTCTGTTTGTTTGGACCCAACATATTAAGCATATTTTCGAAAGCTGGCGAAGTGCTTGAAGCCTGCTTCCACTCCGCCGCGGGTGGTCCCGGCATTACACTATCTTCTGCTCATGTATGCCTGTCAATGCACCGTGATACGGACGTAAGCCGGCCGGGGTAGCCTCCCTACACCCTCCAACCGCGAGAACGCATGCGGGACATGTACAGGGGCTAGAGGTAAACAGCTTTGATGTAAAAAGAAGAAAAAAAGAAAAATAGGAAAAGAAAAGCGTCAATCAAGTGTCGACGCTAAGCGTGCCGCGCAGCTGGGCGCTCGAGGCACTTTGCGTGCATTCGCGGGCTTCTTTCACGCTCGGACTTCTTTCACGCTTCTTTCACTTTTATGTAGCACGCATCGAGCAACAGAAAGCTGTCTCGGGAGTTTTTCACGCTGCCCGCTCTACAATTTTCTTATTGACGCTTGTCATCTAATTATAACATTTGATAAGTTGATTAAATAATATGCTAATTATGTAATCACGCAGAATGCGAGAAATAATCTATTTCCGAGCGACGGCAAACATTACCTTGGTTCTGTCCAGCTACGTGGTATTTGCATATTTTTTAAGTCCTTGCACATGATAGTTGGAACACCCTGCATGGGCGTCCCAGCTAACGTTAGCCAAGGTGTTCAACGAAAAAAATTAAGGAAACGAGGTGCAATATGGAGTTATAACGCCTATGGTTATTCGGCATCAACATTCTGACAGCCAAACACCCAAGTCTTATGTAAAATTGTATCTTTCGCCCTTTGTTTTTTTTTTCATTGCAATTTTTTTTTCTTTGAACAGCTTGGCTATATAGCGTTAGCTGTGACACATGGTACAGCGCGTTCGGAAGACCGCTCCTTTCGTCTTCCAGCCGTTTCAGTAAGGTTAGCGGCCATTCGCTGCATTTAACGACTGCATAAAAACCGTGCTTACCTTTCATTTCCTTGGAAGCGGAGAAAAGTGGTCCCCCTGCTGCACCAACCCGTGATGGCCCAACATAGAGCCGCATAGAACGCCTTGTGGAATATACTTCTGTTTTCCGTATTTTGTCGAACCCACGGGCCGATACAGAAACAAAATCTTGCATTGGAGCGCAGGCGTCAAAGGAGCGCACGTGTTCAGAGACCGAGGCTGGGAGCAGACGAACAAAAATGGCAGACGAAGCGATAACCCCGATAGCGCCACCAGTGGCCTTAGCGAATGAAGCGATCGAACACACACAAAAAAAAAGCGCCATAAAATGAAGGAAATGCAACGAAGAGAAACATATATTTTAGACATAATTCCGCATTTAGTTTAATTATTCGTAAGTTTCAAAGATACAGCCAGATATGCAAAGCGTACTTTAATTTTCCGTTGGTCGCCGGAAACATGGCGATGCTATTTGCCAGATGCCGAAACTATAGCCTAGCTGTCCACCCAGCGGCAAAACTGCCAGACGTTTTACACGTGCGTATAATTCTTGGGGTTTACAAAATCGTGCATGTAGAAGAGTTGGGTACACTTGCGTACAATAAGACTTCTTGCCAGGAGTTAACCCAGTATTTTGATTCTGTCGCTCTTTTTCATACACAAAGTGCCCCATTTATCATACACCAAGATTTAAAGATACGCAAATGCCACGTAGCACTTATAATTTATCTCGTGACCAAGGAATGAACCAAGGAATGCCGTTTGCCGTCGGTTGGAGATACTCGGAGTACTTTTTTTTTTCCATTCCGCATACCACAATTAGTCTTAATTAATCAAATTCTCAAATATTATAATTAGATTAAAAGTGTCAATGAGAAAATTGTAGAGAAACACGAAAAACTCCCCATACAGCTTTCTGATGTTCGATACGTGCTACAAAAAAGTAATTTTTCGAGCGTGAAAGAAGCCCTCGGATACATGCACAGTGTCTCGAGCGGCCAGTCGCGCGGCAATACATTAACTGAAAATCGAAATGCCTAATTGCCTAATTAATAACATTTCACTAATAAACTTTCTGACTCATTAGCGTATTTTCAATACACGTACACGTATACATGTATATTTCAATACACGAATTGAAACCAATGATTTCACAAAGCACATCCACTTGAAACGAATTTCGAAGCCAGCACGTTTTGAAATAAGCACTGTCAAACCTTGGGGTAAAAATTCACTGTTATTCCACTTTCTTCCTTTATACACTGAAGCTGAAAAATTACTGGAACACCAGTGCATTTCCTCGCAATTGCTTCGGGAACGCATATCTCGAAAGAGGTGTCGTTCTAAATTTCACTTCAAGTGGAGACCGACTTTCGAAGTAACCGGCAACAATTCGCAAATTGCAATATGTGCCGTAAAGCAACTACATTAAAGTTAATTAGCAAAACTCAATTAGTCGAGCACTGATTATAATTGCTGGCGCAAGAAGTATTGTGCTGCGTGTCACGGGTGATTTTTTAAATTCTGTTAACGATAACAAAACGAACAGCCCGTATATAAAAGACCAGCTCGTTGTTATCGTGTACACATGTACGTGTCGGGTTTGCCGCTGCAGTTGTCACTTTTTCGCCACCACATCCCACATGTTTCACTGCAAGGCAAGCCCTGCGTGTTGACAATTGAATAAATAAATTCCCTCGAGAGGGCAGCTGAAGACATAATTACTTGCATGCAAAGCTGACTTGGGTTGTCGCAAAGAGCCAGAAAGCTTTGCTGGGCAACCGATCTACGAGAATTCGCAAACTTGGGCCGGCTTCTCGGTCATCAACAAAGATCCAACACGGGTCCTGTCTCGCCTCGGACGGCCACGCTTCCAAGTGATCCTCTTGTCTCGTATCCGGAACAGGATTGGCCACACTAACCGTTCGTAGTGCTTGATTTCTTATATACCGGGTGTTCAAAATTAAGCTTTACGGTTTTCTTAAAGTTAGGCACTGGGAGGCACGCGATGACCACGTGTGCAAATAAGTTATGCGGCCAGGGGGACACAAAGTGACGTGATAGTTATCGTTGTCAGCAGCCCCAATTAACTAAATTGAATCATTAACTTTACATCGACTGCAGTAAGTGGGTACGGTTGTATTTAAAGGTTAGAGGCAGTCGCATCTCTACACAGTTTCACTTGGAAGAATTCTTATAGCATGTCTGTGCTCCGAGATATCTGACTCCAAATTTTAATTGTCGTTCACATGATTACGGATGCAAGAGTGAGGATCGGCGCAAAGCTCCTCCCTGACCTGACGCGGGTGTTGCGTGCGGCGTTTAGTCTGACAACAAGGCGGAGGTATATTGATAACGGTTCCCCTTCTCCTCTCGGCTGGCAAAATGAAGACATGACAGCGCGGTGTGCCATGCAGTTGTCGCTCTTGATTTCAATAAAACTCGCAGTACTTGGAAATGAGCATTCACTTTGTTTGCGTAGCCCGGGCAAGGACCATGCCTGCTCGCCTAGTCACCATTGCGCACGCGCACTGCCCTCCGGCTTCTCCGCTCGCGCGGCATGGCAGCTGCCGCCATCTTTACAAGCTGCGCGGTGACACACGACAGCGGTTCCGGGTTCTTCCGATATTTATTTCGCCAGCCGAGAGGGGGACAGTTATCTTTGGGAGTGCCTCCGCCCGGTGCGAGGCTAAACGCCGCACGCAACAGCCAGCATCACATCAGGGAGAAGCTTGGCGCCGATCCTTTCTTGCATATGCGTAATCGCGCGAACAATTAAAATTTGGAGTCGCATATCTCGGAGCACAGACACGCTAGAATAATTCTTCCAACTGATACTGTGTAGAAACACGACTGCCTCTAACTTTTCAATACAAACATGCCCACTCAAGTCAACAAAAGTTAATTATTCAAATTTAGTTAATTGGGCTGCTGACAGCGATATTATCATCTCACTTTGTGTGCCCTGGCCACGCAACTTATTTACACATGTGGTCTTCGCATGCCTCCCAGTGCCTAATTTGAAGAAAAGCATAAAGCTTAATTTTGAACACCCTGCAGGTGGCATCCCCTCCTCCCCAGGGACTGCGAATACCGCGGTCTCCGGTCCCGGCCAGGGTTCGCCCTGGTCACCAAGCCGTCCCGATGAGTCGGTGCCCCTGGAGTGTTTTCTTCGTAACGGAGTCGATGCCTTGCCCGTGGCGATCGTTCCCACAGGTGGTGGATCCATTCGGCTGACCGAATCGGAGATTTTCCAGGGAGCTGCGCGGTATAACCGACCCCTTCGTCGACATCTGGGAGGCGAGGCGTTTTGGCAAGACTGGCATTCTGCGTAAGCCGTCTAATGTTCAGTGCCTCAATGATTTGCCTAACTGCACGCGACTCGCTAGCATTGCGGTTCGCGCTTTCGTGCCACCGCATCTCGCATGCGTGAAAGGCGCTGTTGGTGGGGCACTGATATCACTTCTGCGACCTTCTTGAAGATGCTCCCTCCGGCTGGTGCTTCTGCTTACAGATGCAATAGGTCACTGGGTGATAACAGAGTTCCAACTGAGAGCGTTATCGTCTAGTTGGCCGGTTTAACGCGCCCGTCTGAAGTTAAGGCTTGGCCTCATTTGTTACGCGTGGAGACCTTGACTCCTAGACCACTGCAGTGCCGAAACTGCCGGAGATTTGGGCCCACGGCTGAAGCCTGCAGATCTTCAGTGAGATGCTGTAATTGCGGCGGCTCTCACTCCACGTCAGCCCGAGACGTAGATGCACCAAGGTGTTGCTTATGCGATGGCTCTCATAGTGCTACGGATACTACCTGCCCCGCGGATACTGATACGGATACGGATACGGATACTACCTGCTTGAGATTGCGGAGAAACGTCGTTGTTCCCGAGCGGAAGCGATAGCAGCAATTAAAGAGCGTTAAGTCAGTCACGCAGCCGCTGCATCCCGTCAGTCCACATCTCTAGAAGCCACAGTTTCGGCCGCAGTAGCCGCAGCTACCAACAAAGCAATCCCAATAGTTAAGGAACGACTTTTTAGCACCTTTGCCGAAGGTATAACCGAGATGCTGACTGCCAATTTCAACTGCCTGCTCCAATCGGACTCTGCTGCTGCAGCCCACACTTCAACTAGCATTCCTGCGCAACATTCAAACGAATCACGCTTTGAAAAGTCAGGCAGAGGTTGTGTTTGATAACTATGTGTGTTCTTCACTACCAGTACTGCGGGACCTAGCCATTCATTTGGACAAATGAGGCTTGGGACCATCAGCAATAGAGGTAAGAGTTTCCCACTTTCTCACACTGATTTTCGTAAAACTATGCCAAAAAAAAAAAAAAAAGGAAAAAAAGAGCAGTGAGAAGTGATCACCACGGGCAGGACGTGTTGCGTTCTGCTGTGGAGTCATCCATTTCAGGATCATCACAGCTTCAGTAAATGCTCTATATCCTCCGGTTACGTTGACCTTCTTTATTTTGTACACAAACTAATTCCATATGTTATTCAAGAATTATGGCTTTCGTCAAATCAAAGATTTACTATCAATAATTTTCAAACATTTCGTTTAGATCGCCAAAGAAAAGGCAGCGGGCTGCTTGCATTAGTCTCTTCAAAAATGTATCATAACGTAACTGTCACTGCTGAACATATGTGTTCAGACTGCGAAATTTTAGGATTAGATTTTTTTTTTTACTGCCTGGCTGCACTTACAGCGGTTAATACGCATTTCCTGAACGGAGTCGATTGCACTGATCACCTGGACTCTGTGCCGAAACTGTTCAAATGCCATGCTCCTGGCAGCTTTTAATTATCATCATACTTCTTGGGGACTCCAAGCGGACGTTTTTGGAAAGAGATTGTGGAGTTGGACGCATGACAAAAACCTTCAATGTCATAATTCAGGTTGAATTACTTCTCTACATGGGCGATTCTATTCTGCATTAGGTCCGACTTTCTCTTCTGCTCGTGCCTATTTCGTCTTGGGACACCCTTGACAATGGAATTAGAGATCACTTATCCATTAATCTTGAAATTGTGCTTTCACGTTAGGCTCCTAATGTATGGCAAAGACGGCTCATTAATAATAAAACTTATAAACCTGCTATAAATTCAGGCTTATCAGCGTTGGCCACTTATGAACAACGGAGAGCTAACTCTGTGTGTGGTATCGCTTTTAAATTCTGCTATTCAGCCCGCTGAGTTTGCGGTTGTCTGTGAGCTTGCCGTCAAACTCATCTCGGTGGAATGAAGCTTGCACATTGGATTATAAGCGAATAAACGCAGCGTGGAAAAGTCTCTAACACAACCATTCACCGAAGAATTGGACTATAAATTCTGTGCAACTGTGTTTAAAAGAACTCTGGGGATAGCTAAAGACGAACAAAAATATGCACATTTATCTTTGTTGAAAAGTCGCTGCTATCCCTCAAAGTGGCGAATTAAGTAAACGAGATCGCCAAAGGGCTTGAAGCCCGCTTCGCAGTGTCCCAGACCTAGGAGGTCTAAAACATCAACATCTGAGTTTGTAGAAGTTCTACTCTAAAAACTCAGTGGCCGTCCACTCTGTGAAGGATGACCAGCGAAGCTGTGTCAGTGGGCCCCTTAATGGCGAACTGCATCTCCACCGCGGGTCGGCCTGGCATTGCACTATATTCGGGACCGGCCAACGTAAGGGGACTGCTTAACGCCTGGCGAGGGTCAGTGCGGCATTGCACTACCTTCAGGATTCTTTTTCTATTCGCGGACACAAAAGTGGGGAAAGTAGCCCTTAACAGCATCACTGTAAAATCAAAACCTCGGATATGTCTTGGACAACATTTGGCCAATTGCCCGTGCATCAAATCTAGTCAAAATTGTAGGAAAAGTAATCCATGTCCGCCCCAATGAATTCACTTCTCGGGGTATACCAAGGATTTAGGCCTCAATGATCCATATGGTCAGCTCATGTTGATTTAGAAAGTCGCATTCGACTCTCAGGACTATCGGGATGTGTATCAACATTGGTAACTTTAGATATTGTGAAAGTGTACGACAGTGTCGAGCATGGAATTTTAATTTCTAGATTAACAAGCTGTGCTGTTCCAGGCTATTCAGTGGCCTGGATACAAGAGTTCCTGTCGGGTAGACAATTTTCTTTTTTTTCAAGGTTGGGGTGACATCAGGTACATATAAACAGAAGAGAAGCATACCACAGGGTTCAGTTCTTTCACCACAAGTTCATCAGGATGTGTAACCTCTATGCAGACAACGTTGCATTTTTCTCATCACGAGATATGAATACGTTATACCAACTTTTGCAATCGTATTTGTCTGAACTCGAGTCGCTCCTGGCTGGTTAGACTTGTCTTTTTTGCTTAACGTCAAGAAACTCTTGTTACTTGCGTTTAAATTGTCTAACCCTGCTTTTTGTTTCTCATCATTATCAAAATGAGCCGATACTGCAAGTTGCAGCTTTGAAGTACTTGGGGATAACTTGTGATGGTAAGCTAACTGGCAGCAAGATCGAATCGAATGTTAGTAAAGGAGAACGTGCAAGCACATCGTTGCACCAGCTCAGTAACAAAAACACAGGGATGTGTCGAGCTACTTTGCCGACGATTTATGAACTGCACGTCGACCTCATCCTCGAATATGGCTGTCCTTTTTCTTTTTCCAGGATGTGCAGCACAGAAGCTAGGACCTTTAATAGTACTGGAAAGGCATGCGCTACGCCTCTGCCTTGGGCTGCAAAGTTTAGTGGCTAACAATGTGCTTTATCTGGAGCCTGGGATCCAGATTTAAGCAACTTACCATCCTGACCTTCCTGAAGTTTACGACACATCCCTCTCCCATTTGTGAAGTTATCAACAACCTTGTATCATCATCATCATCATCATCATCAGCCTGGTTACGCCCACTGCAGGGCAAAGGCCTCTCCCATACTTCTCCAACAACCCCGGTCATGTACTAATTGCGGCCATGCTGTCCCTGCAAACTTCTTAATCTCATCAGCCCACCTAACTTTCTGCCGCCCCCTGCTACGCTTCCCTTCCCTTGGGATCCAGTCCGTAACCCTTAATGACCATCGGTTATCATCCCTCCTCATTACATGTCCTGCCCATGCCCATTTCTTTTTCTTGATTTCAACTAAGATGTCATTAACTCGCGTTTGTTCCCTCACCCAATCTGCTCTTTTCTTATCCCTTAACGTTACACCTATCATTCTTCTTTCCATAGCTCGTTGCGTCGTCCTCAATTTGAGTAGAACCCTTTTCGTAAGCCTCCAGGTTTCCGCCCCGTAGGTGAGTACTGGTAAGACACAGCAATTATACACTTTTCTCTTGAGGGATAATGGCAACCTGCTGTTCATGATCTGAGAATGCCTGCCAAACACACCCCAGCCCATTCTTATTCTTCTGATTATTTCCGTCTCATGATCCGGATCCGCCGTCACTACCTGCCCTAAGTAGATGTATTCCCTTACGACTTCCAGTGCCTCGCTGCCTATTGTAAATTGCTGTTCTCTTCCGAGACTGTTAAACATTACTTTAGTTTTCTGCAGATTAATTTTGAGACCCACTCTTCTGCTTTGCCTCTCCAGGTCAGTGAGCATGCATTGCAATTGGTCCCCTGAGTTACTAAGCAAGGCAATATCATCAGCGAATCGCAAGTTACTAAGGTATTCTCCATTAATTTTTATCCCCAATTCTTCCCAATCCAGGTCTCTGAATACCTCCTGTAAACACGCTGTGAATAGCATCGGAGAGATCGTATCTCCCTGCCTGACGCCTTTCTTTATTGGGATTTTGTTGCTTTCTTTATGGAGGACTACGGTGGCTGTGGAGCCGCTATAGATATCATTCAGTATTTTTACATATGGTTCGTCTACACCCCGATTCCGTAATGCCTCCATGACTGCTGAGGTTTCGACAGAATCAAACGCTTTCTCGTAATCAATGAAAGCTATATATAGGGGTTGGTTATATTCCGCACATTTCTCTATAACCTGATTGATAGTGTGAATATGATCTATTGTTGAGTAGCCTTTACGGAATCCTGCCTGGTCCTTTGCTTGACAGAAGTCTAAGGTGTTCCTGATTCTATTTGCGATTACCTTAGTAAATATTTTGTAGGCAACGGACAGTAAGCTGATCGGTCTATAATTTTTCAAGTTTTTGGCGTCCCCTTTCTTATGGATTAGGATTATGTTAGCGTTCTTCCAAGATTCCGGTACGCTCGACGTCATGAGGCATTGCGTATACAGGGTGGCCAGTTTCTCTAGAACAATCTGCCCACCATCCTTCAACAAATCTGCTGTTACCTGATCCTCCCCAGCTGCCTTCCCCCTTTGCATATCTCCCAAGGCTTTCTTTACTTCTTCCGGCGTTACCTTTGGGACTTCGAATTCCTCTAGACTACTTTCTCTTCCATTATCGTCGTGGGTGCCACTGGCGCTATATAAATCTCTATAGAACTCCTCAGCCACTTGAACTATCTCATCCATATTAGTAATGATATTGCCGGCTTTGTCTCTTAACGCATACATCTGATTCTTGCCAATTCCTAGTTTCTTCTTCACTGTTTTTAGGCTTCCGCCGTTCCTGAGAGCATGTTCAATTCTATCCATATTATACTTCCTTATGTCAGCTGTCTTACGCTTGTTGATTAACTTCGAAAGTTCTGCCAGTTCTATTCTAGCTGTAGGGTTAGAGGCTTTCATACATTGGCGTTTCTTGATCAGATCTTTCGTCTCCTGCGATAGTTTACTGGTATCCTGCCTAACCGAGTTACCACCGACTTCCATTGCACACTTCTTAATGATGCCCACAAGATTGTCGTTCATTGCTTCAACACTAAGGTCCTCTTCCTGAGTTAAAGCCGAATACCTGTTCTGTAGTTTGATCTGGAATTCCTCTATTTTCCCTCTTACCGCTAACTCATTGATCGGCTTCTTATGTACCAGTTTCTTCCGTTCCCTCCTCAGGTCTAGGCTAATTCGAGTTCTTACCATCCTGTGGTCACTGCAGCGCACCTTGCCGAGCACGTCCACATCTTGTATGATGCCAGGGCTCGCGCAGAGTATAAAGTCGATTTCATTTCTAGTCTCGCCGTTCGGGCTCCTCCACGTCCACTTTCGGTTATCCCGCTTGCGGAAGAAGGTATTCATTATCCGCATATTATTCTGTTCCGCAAACTCTACTAATAACTCTCCCCTGCTATTCCTAGTGCCTATGCCGTATTCCCCCACCTTGTATATACAACTACTACTGCTCTTTATTCCTTGCTGTGCTAGGATTTCCATTATATTTATTTATTGGACCTTCAACTATAGCCTTTGGTTCGACAAGTGTTTGTTACTTGTGTATAATATGGAAATAAACATAATTTCAAGCCCTTTTTCATAAATTCTCCCTAATTACTTTTCATGACAGGTCGGCGGCGTTACCGACAGCCACAAGCCGTTTTTGTTCAGTGGCTGTTATTAAAGCTAAGTTCATCTACCGAACCCAATTTCTCCAAAATCCTATTCGTTCAAGGTAAGACCGATTTTTGACATATTTTTTTTCAAAACGTGCAAAACTTCTTCCTGGGCACATACTTGGTCTCCTTCAAGATCATCGCAATCAACTTCCGTCTCACTTGATTTCAACGGACGCAACGCAAAATTTAGAGAAGCCTGGTGTTGGCATCTCTCCAAATCAGCTTAACTGGTCTTTTGTTCACTCTCTCGCCGAGTACACTCCTATATTCCTTGGAATTCCTTGTCACTGACGCGCTTTCGGCTTGTTCACATCTAACTTCTAACAACCGGTTACACCTGTCGAATATATTTTCGACTCTTGTCCCACATAATTTGTAGAAAGTCAGCTTTGTTTTGGTCCCCAAACATAGCGGATTCTTTTTAAATGAATCGGCTGGCTACCTCGCATCGTCATCGCTAAATAGCCCGATCGTAAATGTTCTTCCCGATTCCATTTTTATAACGGGAGCTAGATTCGAACGCATTGTATTGTTGACTTGCAAGAATCATCCATACTTTCCGCAGACGATTTTCGACATGTAAAATTTCGGTGAAACGTGAGCGAATGCCTTTCACATCAATGCGAGGCAACGCTGGGAAGCTTCTGCTGTAGAGTTCCCCGCCTAAATTTTTACCTTCACAGATCTTGCTTATCCCCAACTAACCTCTGCTCTTTCTGTAACGAACCAGAAACGACAGACAATTTTTCTAGTCGCCGCTTCACCTCCCTCCGCAGAATGTTCCTCATATTTACAACTAGTAAAGTGGGTTTAGCACTTGCAACACCAAACAGTTTATTTCGGTGCCAGTCACTTGGGCACAAGCCATGGCTCGATGATTAGTGCTCTGCAGAAGTTCACTGAAGCATCCGGAAGTTTAGGCTGCTAGGGTACAGACTATGAGACATTTTATTTTTATTATCCTCATTAAGCTTTTCAGTTTAATTGTATTCTTACTTAGTTGTATACGCACTCTAAAAAATCTGTGTTACCAGTTAATTGCCATATGATTGGTTCTAAACGCTCACCTTTGCCCCTTTTAGTATGTTAAGTGTGCATTTCAATCCATCCAGTGTGGCCAATCCCACTTGTGGGTATGAGCCACGTTTTGAGGCAACAACAACAAATCAAAAGATTTCTGTTCGCACACTGTAAACATCAGTCAAATCAAGTGTGCTAAATTCTATCCCCGATGTTGCCACACAAGTGTGCATCCACTTCAACTACAGCTAGCCCTTTACCGTAAGAAGAGAAAGAAAAAGGCAGTGTAAGCAATCAATGAACTGAAAACACGATTCGTATCACTCAACTTGACACTCTTATAAACAGTGGTATATTCCCTGGCCGCGCTAGAACTACCGATTTGAAATGGCAACCTATTTGCCGGAAAATGCTCAATAAGTTCGGTCTTTTTACGGAAAGACAATGTCCTACCACTATCTACGTAAAGTCAGTCGAGTGCAAAAGCCTAGACACCGCGACATATATACAAAAAAGAAATCTAGCACAGCTCTGCAAAGTGAAACTGCATAAAAGCATGGCGCTGGTCAAGTAGGCGCACGTGGGCAGTACGCTTGATTTCAGCCTTTGTGCTTAAGCCAAGAAAAACGAAATTTAGCGGAAACGTCAGTCCAACTTTTCGCACTCAACTGTGCATCACGTAGACCAGCGGTCCGAGCATCGCGTTTCAATCGCAGAGCACTGTATGCAGCTGTATGCACATGCAACCTCTGACAACTGCAGACCTGTATGAGGTGCCGCCCCTTGAAAAGGCCCCCCATCCCTGCGCGAGCGAGCCAGCAACAGTTTCGGGGTGAAAAGTTCGACCCCGGTTGTGCACAAAGCGTATGAGAGGAAAAGAAAAAAGACAGAGGGAGATGGAAGAGTTCCGAGAATACAAGACTTTTGTCGTTTAATGAAACCCACCACAGAATAAAGGACAGATACATAGCAAAAAAGGAGCAATACAGTGCAGGAAAGATGTATATATGTACACATACAGACTCGTTTAACACCTCAGTAATAGTAGACGCAGTAATAGTATAGTAGAAGTAGCGAAACGCACAAGACAAATGTAGTTTGCAAATGGCGCAGGAAGAACGCAGTGGAGAAAAAAAAAAAAGAAAAACAGTATAGTTAGAAAGGTGCAAGAAAAAAAAATGTGCGCCAGTACGAGCAACGCGAAACTTGGGCAATAGTGTCGCCTTCAGCCAGCAACTTTATTTCTGCATTATTTATGGCAGGGGGGAAATTTTTACCTTTCCTCATAGATACACAAAACGAAAGCTAATTTCTGCCAACAGACAGCCCATATAACCTTTTGCACCCTCCAATGTAGTGCTTAAGCAACCACAAGGTTACAGCATACTACGTGTCGCTTAACGTCTGAAGTGTGCACGAGCTTGTTCACAAAAAGATAGCATAAGAAATCACTTTTGGAAAACACGTCCTCGTTCCGCAATTGTTGGCTAATGCGGTTTTTAAAGGGCTCGGGAAAACCCCGACAGGTTTGTCAAAAAGCGCACTGAACTGGCCGAAATGTCGTTATGGAACATTCGCTGCCAGAAAGTGGTCTTGCACCAAAAGGGAGAGCCCAGTTTTGCGTTGCTTGGCGGGCCAGACAGTTCCAAGATAGAACAAGATCCCCAGAAAGCATCGTTCGAAATGAAAAAAAAAAAAAAAGAGAAAAGAGGGGAAAAAGAACACAGCACAGCAAGATTTGCACAAGAAATGCCGTTTGGCAGCCTTTGAAAGAGGCACAGTTTTTTTTTACAAGGGAAAGTATGCGAAGAAAAAAAAACGGCAAGAGAGACTTAGCAGAAGGCGAGCAATATGAGAAAAATCTCTCCAAGGCAGCAGCGTATACTAAGGGCTCTGCGCATACTTTGATTTTTCACGTAAACGCCGACAGAGAACCACGGTCCTGGAAAGAAACTGGGAGGGCTCGGTCTTACCCCCGCAGTGATACACAACCCCATACTTCTAACGGCGGTGCGCTAATTCTGTAGTCTCTAGACCTGTGGCTTAAAAATATGTTTCAATGGCATTTGAAACAAGTGTTCGCCAACATTCCTGCATTGTTGACCCAGCTTCATTCAGAGCTGTGCGCAAATGCCCTGATGACTGCATTTTCTTTTTTGTAGAGTTATCAACACAGCTGCAAAGCGTAGCCAGCACGAGGTACAAACCTTCCAACACTCATTTGCTTGTTCACAAAGAGTCGGGCCACAAGAGCGCCCCCTTTCTTGAATTCCCACCGAAGCACCACCTGATCATGACAGGCAAGGTAAAAATGAGCTCACTGCGATTCGGAATATGCAGTAGAGTGAGCTTAAAACGAGCAATGTTCAGTCAAGGGTCGCTAGGACTGCACTGTGGAGCAACTGTGACTCCAGAATCCAAACTTCTACAGTTCGTTCAGTTATGTGCAGTGATGGAACATTACACAATTGAAGGCAGGAAAGGCCATAGAGTAGCTAATAGAAGTATATCTATGATTCCACAAGGATCAGGCATAAACCAATAACAGCTGTCCTCAAAGATAAGTTGGAGCAAAATACCCTCTAGTTGCCGACTGGCTGAAACCCCAAAAACATCTCGAACAGAGAGGAGTTACAGCGGTCCTTGGGAGAAGGAAAACTGACATTCACTTCACAATCAAGCTATGCAAGAATCTGTGGAAAGCTACGCTATGATGATCAAAGTTCACAAGTTTTACTTGTCTCAGGCCTATAGATACTACGAAAACCGTGGATAGAAAATAGATGTGCGTCTTGCGCCCAGGTGTATATGGTATAGTTCGTGATATAAGTGAGTGTATAACAGTGTCCACTGATGGCACTGGGCCATGTGAATGTGGGCCAGGACATAGGTCTAGGGAGTTGTTCGTTTCTCGCGTGCCATGATATGTAGTGCAAAACATTCACCCAGACACACCGCATAGAACATCCAGAGAAACAACTACCTGCTTACAGGACCATGCGCCAAATTTAACAGGGGGAGGGGGAGTAGGAGAGGGGCCTGACGGATGTTGCATATGGGTCAAGAATTTTGGGTACCAATGAAGGAACAACTTCAAGAGGCACAGCTAAACTGCGATGCACGGAGCTCTCAACCACAGACATTACCACATATTGAACAGCGCAGCTGCTGGAACACTCAAAACCGACGCACAAGATGTTCCAACTAGTCAGGAATGTCCCCCACTGCCTGCTTTGGTGAACAAACAGCCATTTTACCATGCTTCCGGTTGCACAAGTGCTGCCTTTCCTTTTGCATCTTGGCTTGTTTGTCCACGCGGCACCGACACACACGATTGTTCCGTGCAAGAGAGGCATCCAGAGCAAAAACAGCACTAAGTAACCCTGTGTAATGGCTTCTGTAGAGAGAGGAAATTTTCTTGAAAGGCGAAGTACACATACAACTCGTGTTAACGGAATGGCCAAAACTTTCTCTGTACAAGTGCACGAAATAGATGAAAGCGTCATCAGGAAGGGGACTTCTTTGGAATTATATAACGACCTTGTTCGTGGCTTTTACTAAACTACTGTATATCACACGTCTTGATGTGCGCTTGTCACAAGCTCGTGTCATGCTCGTTAACTGCTGCCGTGGCGACGAGGCACCAAGTGTCACTCAGCACAAGTACGCTGTGCTGGTTCTTGCTAGTTCCCATAATCAACTAAAACGATTTGACTACTCTGTAATGAACGAGAACTACGACTATGCTGGAGAGGTTGAAAAGAGAAGCACTCGGCACGTACGAGACCTGTAACTTGAGTTTCTCCAGAAGCATGACAATTACGTACCCTATGCTCTTGCACACAAAATTTTCTGCAGTGCCTCATCAAAGAAACATATCTTTGACAAGACAAAGTTTGGATCGGCAAATAAAAAAAAAAAGCTAACCCAGTGCCACAACAGCCATTTTACATTGTCTGCTCCCTACATTACCCAAAGTCCCAAACAACATTTCTGTCCCCAACTTCCACAGCAGCAGCTGCAGAGCAGTATAAATCTCGACTCCCAACAACAGCAGTAACATTAACGAATGCGTCAAGACTGCTCCTACTACCCGCAGTGCTAATGTGCCACCGCCTCTTTCAACACTCCTCTGAGCGAGACCGTGTGTCTTGAAACAGACACATAATTAACAACTTTCCTTCAAATCATATATCTGCACGACTGCTGCCACGGCAATGAGGTGCTATGCAGAAAAACTTGCCGGAACAAATTTCAAATAGACTTTGCAGCATTACATCCCCACAGTGGGCTTACATGGGAAGCACTTACCGCACACGGAACACAAGAACAGAGAATGGACAGACTGTGTGCACCAAGGTCTCTAAAGGTCACTTTCAGTGTCCCCGTCCCATGGGCGGCAAGGTTTCCCATGCTTCGATACCAACAAGCCCAACGATCTAGGCTAATGGGACCTGCATCCCTTTCCCTTGAACCAATAAGCTTCTGTGAACCCCGTGGCAGTATAGTAGTTGCACGAATATATCGGTCAGAAATAAGCAAACGGCATCGTCTCGCAGAACAGAAATCAGTGCTTCCGGAATTGTGACGGCCGCTCACAGCAAGTAATATCACATTAAGCGCGATGTGTTTAAACTGGTTTAACTGCATAAAAAGGCTGTGAATCTGTCGATGTCTAGGACTGCTCCTTTTATGGCTGTCCCTTTGAAGAAACTAGCAATTGGTACAAAAAGATGTTTCCACAGAATTCTCAAAAGTTAAAGACAACAAAAGAAAGCGCGCACATCAAGAAAGTGACACGAAGTGCTGCATTATACCTCGGCATTCCTCAGTGAATGCAAGCTTCATGTGGAAAGGCTACGATGTCGCACACTGATGTCGCACATCAACTACCAAGAGGTATGCTATGCCCCACAACGTGTACAGCAAGTTTTTACAACGCAGAACCATCAATTTCGCTAAACCCTTTCACTGCGTCTGTCTGCAGTGAGCACAGAGTCGTTTCAATCAGAGACATTGGTGAAGACTGTATGCTTTGAGGAACATATGTATGCTCGGAACATGTTCTGCAGAAAGCCAAATGATGCCTGCAACAGACTAGTACGGTCAACAATGGGTTGTATAAATGCGCGTACCCATGAGAGCCCGAGGCCAGTTACTGACTGGGCACAGGCGGCGCATTAATTTTCGTTTAGCAGAATGTCCTGGAACACCCAGCGAACTTCTGCGGGGCCCAGCAATACACATGGGTGGCTCAGAAATGACTCGGCAAAGCTTTCTTCGTCTATGAAAAAAATTTCAATGTGCAACGATGCTCGCACAGTTATAGCAGTTCCTGAAACTCCAAGGGGGGATTAAATAAAAGCAAAGTGCAGGCTTTTCAAAAAGAATAGGAAGATTTTGCTGTACCTCGTAAAAGAAGAAATCAACATGTTTATTCACCAAAATACTCGCTTTTTCACTTCTATAAAAATAAACACATGAATCCTCCCAGTGCTCTCCAACAAGAGAGCATGATGCTGAATGGACAAAAACAAAATGATACAATATAAAAAAAAAGGTGATGTGTGGGAGGGGATGTTATTTTGTTCAAGTCAGATCTGCCTGGGCCACAGTGGCTTGAGGGAGGGGGAGAGTGTTGTAGTGTGAAACAGTAAGAGAGGCAGATTATTATATTAACACAACCACCAAAGACACTAAAAAATAAAATACAGATAAGGAAAGAGGGGACAAAAAATTGTGTAAACACTTCAGTAAGCAAGCTACATATGAAAGGGATGTTCACAAGAATATGCGCTGGGTGGGCATCAACCTATAAGGAGGAACCAAATCCAAACCTCCCAAAAAGTGGTAGAGAAAAAAACAACAAGAAAAAAAAAACACAGCGGGGCTAAAACAGAAAAACTTGGAATGCTAGAAAACTCCTGGCATTTGGAGTGACAAAGCCGTTGCTCTTGCGTGCTTTGAACTGAAAGAACAGGCCAGACAAAATGCGGCAGGCTTTCTTCCAAGGCAACGAGAACGGCCAACATAATGGTACTGGTTATTCAACGCAACAGAACCAGTAATTGTCCCCTGCACCTTAACTTACTTGATTCGCTGACCCAAAGCTACGCACAAAGCCTTTCTATTTAGGTTTTCAAAGCCTATGCCCCTCATAAGGCTCTTAATGTTCGATTAACGCCAATACGTTGGACTGGATGATACAGCTGGGCCACAGAAGCACTGTAGCACCTGAAAAATGACGGGGAGAATGGGCAGCAGAGCTTGCGCAAACACTTACAACTAGGCTGAAATGTGTGTGGTATACAGAGGGTTTCGGGGTGCAAGAAAAACAGGGCGAGCATGGAGGAGTGGAGCTTTATTACATAGAAGAAAAAAAAAAAAAGAACAGAAAGCACAGGCGAAAGTGAAAAGCCATGCGACCTATGGGTTGGTCCCCAGGCAAAGGAAAAAGTTAAGCCACAGCGTTTACAGCAGGGGAAACAAAAGTATCAAAATACTGAACAGGAAATAGTTGGGAGGCACCCAAAGTTCCAAGCCTAGTGGCAATGAAAAGGTGCAACATATCAAAGGCACAAGACAGGGGAAAAAAAAAAAGAAAAAGAAAGAAAGAAAGACCCAATAAACCACAGACTATGTACCAGTTACAGATAAAGCAAGAGGCTAGCAAACCTGCAACCAAGCTCTTCGCGTACACACACTGTGAAACCGCACAATGTAGGAAAACATAAAAAATAAAGAACTCGGTAGATACAGAGTAATAAGGAAACCAAGCGAACCAGGACGATGGCAAGGCATTTGCAGGTCCCTTATCTAGGCTAAACATTAATAATACACTAGAGAGAGAATGATGTGCTAAGATAATGTAGTAAACAGTGACAAAGCTCGGCGACATGGCAAAGACCACACGGCAACAGCAACGGCTTTTTCCCTGCGCTACACAGAAATAAGAATGAAAATAAAGGTGTTTAACTAAAAACAGTGCATTTAATGGGTAGGGTAAATGAGAAGGCAGGGAGGTGGAAATGTCCCGTTTTAGGGAAGGAAAAAAAAAAAGTGTGTCAGGAGCACACATCGCCGGTTTGCACATGACACCAACACCAGTGCTCGAGTAGCGCCACAAGTGAGGCTGCCACTGCAATTCCAATATTGAAGAAGCCAGTGCATTTCGTGCCAGCGAGCCAGCATAAGCCAATGTTGGGCTAACATTGGTCCCCTGTTTTCAGTGCTGCTGAGGTGGGCGATGGCAAACAAAACGAGGGGGTGGGGGGAGACGAGCTCTTGCTGTTGGCAAAACTTCCCGAAGGGGACATCTTGCCACCACACTGCTCACAGCAGTGTTTCTCGTAGGAAGAACAAAGGCATGGTATAAAAATAGGTGCTTGCCAAGAGCTTGGCTCTCTGCACTATCCGATGTTTGCATTACAGCTTAAAGCTATACACCACAGTCTAGACCCAGCTAGAGCCCTCGGGTTTCGAAAAAGCCCATGAGCGACAGCAGGTTTACAACCCAGAACAGTTGATGCTAAGAAGCTCCCCCCCCGCCCCCAAACCCCTCTACAGCACTGGAGACTCAGACAACGGGCAGAACACAGGCTAAGCATCTGAGTGCCACGTGCGTGCAGTGTGCAAGTCAGTCCAGGAGAGACATTCAAGAGACATGCGTCTCCTTTAATTAGCCCAGTTCCATCAACAGGTGTGCAACCACTTATGTGTCCGCTGCTGCTAATACACCAGTCTACTGTGGTGAAAAGACAAGGCTGTATGATGGAAGAGCCATCCACAGGTCGGTACTGCCCGTCCGTTTTGGTAAAAGCCTTCTCCAAACTCGACACACACTTGGCTGGCCACAAAAAGGGACAATGATCTGCATGGGGGGCCAAATAAAAATATCCGCGTTCTGTTTACAACCTCGGAAATGAAAGAACAGTGCAGGCAACACGAGACACAGACACTGACAGGCGTTTCACATTTCCATTGTCCCACCAGCAGAAGCAGAACCTCTTATTCCTTTCCAAGGCGTCAAACCAAAACAAGGCTCAACTTGCAAGTGATGACCTCCCAGAGATATTCGTCTTGCACACTGCACGCACTGACCAACAACTCGGTGAACTGCACACTCCTTCTGCACACAAGCGTCGTAACTGTAACATTCGCCAACACTGGCATGGAGCCAAAAAAAAAAAAAGATGATAATAATAATAATAATAACCACAACTCAAAACCACCAAGTGGAGCAGGAATAAGAAACTCAGCCAGGCTGATATTTAGGTGCATGGTTTTCTAGACGACCTCTCAACATGTTGAGAAAGGCAATGAAAAGGGGTGTAGGGAGGATGGATGCCGAGAGGACTCGTTACTCATGTTGCTGCTTGTGATTTCGATCCAAACGCAGGAAAACAAAGGAAAAAAAAGGGGGGCGGGGGGGGGGGGGGCAGTCTGCAGACCCGCCGCAGACTACGCTTAATAACGATGCACACTTGTCTCAATAAGAGCTAAAAAAAAAAAAAAAAGTGGGGCTAAACTAAAGGTAGTAGAGGTGCAGCACCGTTCCACACGGCACGAAAAATGCCTCGTCTTCGGCACACGCAAAACACTTCGTTTGCAAAAGTCAGGCTCAGCCTTTTTTTTTTTACATACAGATGAGGTGCAGCCACCACTTCTCAAATCGAAAAGACAAAAAAGAAAAAGTTGAAACGTAAAATTTGACCCCCTCCCTGCGCAGATTAACCCTGCCGCGTTTTGACATCCTGCACGAGGACGTCACAACAGATGCGTGCCTGGCGGCACGGCGCGCTTGCACTGTGGTCCTTTTTGAAACGGGACGATGCCTTGCTCCACTTTGCCATGGCAATGTTTGCTGTGCCTTCTGTCGCACGTTTTTCTTCTTCTTTTTTTTGGGTCCCACTTTGCTGTTGCTGCTTCTTAGCAGTCTCGGCCTCTTCCGTCACCAGACCCGTCCACCCTCTTTCACCGGTCGTGTAAGCTCCGAGAGGCGCCAAAGGAGGAGGGGCTTGGGCGGGGCCAGCTCAGATTGTCGACTTGGAGAAGGAGACCCGCAGGTGATTGGAATCGCTCAGCTGGTAGTTGTGCATTTTCTGAAAGGACGAGAGGCAAGTGAGAAATGTGCAATGCACAAACATTGCAGAACAGCCAAGTACAGTGCTCAATCCCGCTCAAGCAATACAAAAGAGAAACAAAATCTGTTTAGACAGATAAACTATTCTTTATACTATTTTGGCAGTAATAGGTTCATTCTGTTTTTTCCCTTTCAATCCAAAGGTTCTATTTTTTTACAATTTCGTGCTGAAAGCCTAGTGCTAATGCGTCAGTATGATGTCGTGGATTTCAATTTACAGTAGAACCATGGTGAAAGGTTTTTCAAGGGACCGCACGAAAAAGAAAAATGTGAGAGCTGGGAAAATGTAACAGTGAGGAAGGGTGCAAATCATCGTAGCTGCATTAGAAACAGATTCATAGACTGCCAGTACAGTTATTAGAAGTCTCGGCACTCATACTGTGACCAGAGATGGCACAAGCATGCATGTAATTACGGGACATGTACAATGTCCCGTGACAGTGGCCACTTTACACTCTTCAATATGCTTCACTACGTAACACGGCTCTACTGCAGTGAAGTTGACTGAAGTGGAAATTATGCAATACAGCTGCAACGCATTATGAAAAACAACCCTTGCAGCCCCCCCCCCCCCCCCCCCCTTCGGAAAGAAAGCCCAAATGTAGCCCTGTGCATCCATGAATACTTTGTTTAGCGCAAAAAACAACAGACACAAGAAAGACGACAGGACAAGGCGCTTTCTTGTGTCTGTTGTTTTTTGCGCTAAACAAAGTATTCATGGATTCGCACCAACTAGCCTGCCAACGCATTGTGCTGTAGCCCTGTGCCGGCACATTTGGCCCAGTGTGCAAGCTTCCTACCAGGTCTTAACTGTTGCATACTTTCTCGGGTGCTTTGCCACTGCTCCGTGCACGTTTTCTACTGATGCTTATGCAGCACCTAGCTTGTTGCAACGTGCGAGAGCAAATTTCCCTCTGCACTGCTGCAGTTACATGACTGCCGCATCCAAATGCAACGTATAAGATGCAAGAACATTACAGAACAGCAACACACCAAATATCAACATAATAGGATATGCAATTCTATGCTGGTCACGATACTAAAAACAGTGAAGTCAAACTTACGATGAGTGCCGTGACAGCTTCTTCGACAGAGGCCATCTGGATAAGTGCCATCTTTCTGTCTTTCCTGGAAAAAAAAATCAAACAGCCCTATTTCAAGCATACCTCTAATAGTGCAATAAAACAAGCTGAACCGTGATCCCCAAAGAAACTGCAGTAGGATATTTGTTAGCAATAACGCGCAGCAAAAATTTTGAATACGCTTAAGCTTCCCTTTGAACAGTGGAATGTGATTGCATTTAAGGATCCCCGACTGCTTCTCACGCTATGCACGAAGGCAAGCTTTCTGGTAGAAACATGGCGGTGTCTTGCGAGGGCCACGAATGCGCCGGCGCAAGCGCCATCTGGATGGTGGTGTTGCAAGGAACCGAGCAGGGCGCACCGCTCTATGAATGGTAAACACGATGGAAAAGGGGTTTGTGTTTGAGTTCCCGGTTAACAGAGTTATGTTTCCTTCGACATTCCAAATACAATCCAATGCCATCATGTCTGCACAACTTGTGTGTAAGCAGTACTTTAAAATTTTTCTCATGCATTTTACTTTGAGAATTTCAATTAGCTTAGTAAACCCTCTGCACCCCGTGGAGGGCCTGTGTGGTTCGGTATGCGTGGCTCTGAATGATTTTTCGCCCACAAGACGGTCGGCGCTGGACGCCGACACCAAATTTCTTGAGACATGGGGCCCTTAATTCTACCGCGTTAAAAACAAAGAGCTAACATTCAGGACGGCATGAGAGATGCAACATTACAAAAATGGGAAGGAGAAAAGGAAAAAAAGTAAAGAACGAAAAGGAGCTAGTATTTCTGAATCGTAGAGGGTGAAAGTGATCTTAAACGCTGCAATTGAGAAGCCCACTGAGGTTAACTCAAGATGCATCTAGCCAAGAAGAGAACAACCCTTACATGGTAGCTAAATACGTTGTATGCATTGCCCACCTATAACATGCTACACAGTAGTCAGACATTGGTCAAGCACCTTCTCCTTAAGCCTGAGTGCACCCGTGGATGTCATTAAATACAACATCCCAGATTAAAAAAAAAAATTAAATAAGAACCCACAAGATATAAGAACCCACAAATAAGAACCCACAAATAAGAACCCATGCTGTGACACTGGCAACTGCCAGTGTCACAGCAGTTCTATCAGGATAATCCAGCCTGCAAGAAGAAGTGGGAGAGAAAGAAGCAACAAGAGGGGGTGGAGACAACTTACGGGAAGAACTTGAATGCCACCACTGTGCCGCCGGTTTGCGTGAATGCCTCCCGGATCTGCTCTTCAGACACTGTTGGCCTGCACAGCAAAATGAGGGAGGGGAGATGGCAGCCCACGATATCAGCACACTAATTAGGCCCCGCTATATGCTGGTCCTGGACTCACAAAAGCCATCAATAAAACATAACACGGTGGCTGTATATAAACAAACTTGAGATTGTAAAAGGGAAAGCTGTCATCTACTTCACCGTAGCACGGAGCTGCAAAGGAAGCTACACCTTTTCCTTTCATGAACTTTTCTCCACCTCGCAAGCTTCAGCAGAACTGACTTGCCAGACTTGAGACTACTTCAAAACGTAATAGAGCTACAGATTCGCTCAGCACAGACAAGAAGGCGCACCACAGAACTGATGCAGGTGGCGTAACAAGCTTTGTGTCCCACATTCAAGTGAATCAGCGAGACCGGCTTACGGGATGTTGGAGAGGTGGAGGGTGGCCGAGGGTGGGTAGATGTTCTGGTAGTTTTTGGAGCCAGGCTTCTTGAAACGGTGTAGGGGAGAGTTGATGTAGTCCTTGGTGAGGCCAGCGTCTGGCTGCCCGTCCTTGGGCAGCTGCACTATGTGGTGCTTGGACGGCGTCACCCGGATGGGCTTCCCGTACACCTTGAGCTTGTCCAGGTGGCTCATGGCTGCCCGCCAGAGAGAAAAGCGTGTCGCAGGTAAGGAAGAGTCTCAGGTCGCAGCCAAGACGTGTCTGACAAATCATTTAGTTAAGAGTGATTGTCGCACCACATAAAACCAATCCAAACTCTGCTAAAAAATGTGCCTACAGTGCGTTCGCGGCAGCAGGTAAAGGTAGCGGGATTCTTTCGCATTCCACAAAATCAAAGCTTTGGCCGGCACTTAATTTCCATAATGGAATTACTGCTACACCTTTTATATGTAAGCAGATGCACTGTCATGGAAAAATGAAATGCGACACCTTTCTCAAGTAATAACTCGCTAGCATGATCTCACGCCTCTACTTATCCAGTTTCCAAAGATGGCATAAGGCTCACACTAAGCTTGAAGCCAAAATTATGCAGACATTGCATATTGGCAAAAACAGAGAAAAAATTGCATTCTGTTAGCCTGAACGTGTTTAACTACCATAGAGCCACATACTTTATCATTCTCTTTCTAGATATGAGATTATGAGGTGGTTTACCTCTACTCAGGAAATAATTACATGAAGGCACTATCAGCATAAATTTAAATGCAAGCTATTCCAAGGATACTCCAATGCGTTATTTTGTTTCCCGTTTAGGTGAAACTGACCACGTTAGTAACAGTGGCTTAATTCAGACCTTAAAACATACGCATGGCATTAATTATATGTGTGTATAATTAAGGAATACATACCCTGTCCCATGACATTTGCCCATTCCCACCGAGATATGCTATGCTTCACCGCAATACACTGCACCTGCTTGACCACGTAGCACTACTGTACAGCGGCGAAGCTGACTTTCAGCAATCTACATATGCAACGTTTTGCCCAATTCTGCACTTCGAAGACATCGGTGAGGATTACAAGGGTGGAGTTGGCGCCATTGCTGACAGCCGCAAATTCTTTCAATGAAAGTCACGGCACCTAACAGCGAGAAGCTTGGCAGTGAACGTCTGAAGCAGCTAGGCCTATATAATGTGAAACCAACTAGACCAACGGCTTACTGTTCTAGAGATAGGCCTAGCGTTGCCACGGTGGCGGCTGCCAGTGAATTGGCTTGCGAGAGCGCCGGTTCGAGGCTGTGACGGTGGTGGCAGTGGCTTCGATTAATGACTACGAGGTATGTGGCGGTTCCACGAAGGCGTCCGAATTATCAGGCGTGTCCGAAAAATCAGTCGCTGACAGTAATTACACGCAACAGGCATTTGTTACGGTACACGTTACAATTTATGCCAACGGTACATGCGCCAAACCAGAGACCACAGTGGCAACGAGATAATAAAGCACTGGACGTGAGGGAAAAAAAGTTAAAAAGGTTCTCACCCAATTGTGCTTGCTGAGGCTCAGCCATCTGAATGAGGGCACTATCCTTCTTGTTGAAGAGGATCTTCACCCTGATCACGTCGCCATACACGCCTATTCAAAGGTTCGAAGAAAAGGGGAGGAGAAAAAAAAAATATTGGCAGGCACGCGTTGTCAAGCAACCACTGAAAATTGCAGTGCTACACAGCCCTTATGCATCTCTGCATGTTTACAACGAAAGCACCAAAAATACACACGCTGCAAGCGCCAGGAACTGTCGCTTACTACGACACCAGGAACAGAAGCGGCCGAAGGCGGTGTAACAAAAGGTACAAAGGTGGCACCAAAACTTATAATGCATTTATAATGCCTGTGGAGTTTCACAATACTCTTGCCCACACAACTTGCACCGAGAACTCGGGTATGAAGTCACAGTGCAGGCTACATGGAAGTTTTAACTTCAGGTACACAACTGCACCACAGTGCATTGTTGTAGTACCATACTTCACTTTCTGCCAATAATGGTGCTGGATTGCTTTATTAACGATTTGAACATTGTTGTGTGCAATTATTGGCACCAATTACAACCCCCATGTAGCAGAGATGTACTTACAAGAGCAAATATGTACAGGAATATTGTTCTCTATCTCCACTTGTACCAAAACTAACTAATGCTGCAAACATAACCAACATAGTGATTCACCTGCAATTCAAAGGCTTACGTGACACTTTTTTTTTTTCTCTAATAGCTTGCGACTGAAATACATGCTGTTGTTCAAGTTCTCCAGTCTGTCAGTAACTGTCACAAATTGCTGGACATCACAATAACGATGAACCTGATCTGAGCGAAAGCTCACAGGATACCTTATGTTCAATCTTACTGCAGCCAACGACACAAGGTACTCCTTGGTCAGTTTGAGCAGCAGGAGTGTGTGCGAATTACAGGAGCACAGCCCTAGAAGCATTACACAACACACCGCAGCTACACGTGGGACAAGCTATGGACGCGTTTCCAGCACTTCCGTCACACTTCCGTCACACCTCGCGCCCAAGCTTTTGAGTGAGAATGAAGTGCACAGGGTAGCCGGCTAAGATAGCACACCAAGAGAATAAACATGCTCTTCCCACTAAAGCTGGCCAAGGCCAAAACTAACTGGCACTCCAGTTGTTTCAAAATTGGTCTAACCAGCACTGCTGACATGTTCAGAGAACCGTATGTTGAAAGTGAGAAACTTCACAGTAACTTACTTTATCCCACAGTAACATGCTGCACCACTGGGACTTAGTCAGTCGAGTGCGCGGAGAACCAACAAAAATACAAAGCTTGAGTGCCTTACACTTGCACCACCACCCCCACCATCATCATCATCAGCAGCAGCCTGGTTACGCACACTGCAGGGCAAAGGCCTCTCCCATACTTCTCCAACTACCCCGGTCATGTACTAATTGTGGCCATGTCGTCCCTGCAAACTTCTTAATCTCATCCGCCCACCTAACTTTCTGCCGCCCCCTGCTACGCTTCCCTTCCCTGGAATCCAGTCCATAACCCTTAATGACCATCGGTTATCTTCCCTCCTCATTACATGTCCTGCCCATGCCCATTTCGTTCTCTTGATTTCAACTAAGATGTCATTAACTCGCGTTTGTTCCCTCACCCAATGTGCTCTTTTCTTATCCCTTAGCGTTACACCCATCATTCTTCTTTCCATAGCTCGTTTCGTCGTCCATAATGGCAAAATGGTTACACCACCATAATGGCATTCTTTTAACCTAGCACCCAAAGAGTGACTGGAAGAGCAAACGAAGCAGGCGTCAGCTATGTCATCAGCCGAACTTTTTCATACAGCACTCATAGGTGTTCACACTTGCCCGATGTAAAGTTCATGGTGTCACAGGCCCTGCCGACAAATTTACGATATGTGAGGAGAGTGCAATATATGCTACGTAGCATATGAAGAACATATGTTCACGATGTTTTGACTATCGTGGTGGACGGAGGTACACTCATGCGATACTGTAATACCAGACAGTCTCACAATCACCAATTATTGTGGCCGAACACACACTTGTCCCAAGTGAGAGCCGCAATGGTCCATGCAAGACATCAGAAACATGAGGTTGTTACCGAGCAAACTGCTCAGAGCTGATCACCTAGCAGTACTGCACACATTTCGAGATTGAAGGTACACAATTTTCTAATATACAACAGCAACAGTTCAACAAACTTTGAGAAAAGAAGTCTTCCCTTTCTTTCATAAAATTACATTTCGTATTACATTTTCCTTTATGTAAATTTTGCATACAAATTTTTGATCTACATCACAGCTTCTCAGGAGGCTAACATCTCATCCCCGCTTACTGAAAAGGCAGTCAAAGATTGGTACCATAAGTGCAATAAAAGCTTGCTTTGCAAGTCAGGGAACCAGTTCTCAGACAAGATTTTCCCTAGCATCATTGCAATGTTGTTAAAATGCTTAGAAATTCAATTAACTATGACTGGTTCTCATTGCTAGCTAGAGAAATTCTGCTTCTACTGCTGCTAGAATACGGCGCTTTTAAAGTGTGTGCAACTTTTTTCTATACGTGGTCCAGTAGTGGATTTACAATGACAGTAGCTGGTGGTGAAGGAAAACCGTCACCAATTCTTTCCAGCCAGGGGTGGTTATTCTCAGGCAATCACTACTGCAAGATTTTGCACAACTCTGCACTGGATGCATCAGCGTATGTATGCGAATAACAGTGTTTCTGGTTCTGTGCAGAGTTCGCCATCTTTGAACAGTGCCAGAAATGCCTTCGACTATGTACCTTGCGTATGCTACAAACACGTTCGGCGACTCAAGTGAGCACTTGATAATATGCACAAGTGAGCACTTGAGGATACCACCCTGGGTCACTAACGATTCCACCTGTTTGTAAATGTGCCATTTCGCCAGCATTTTCTAGAGCTTGCAGCAATTGGTTAGTGGAAAGTGCAAGGGAAAACGAAATGAGCAGCTGAAAAGAGCATTGTAAGCAACATGTCTTTGCAGACAGAAAAATATGAGGCATTACAACTACAGTCAAACCTCAATATAACGAACATGAATATAATGAATTATCCCATATAACGAAGTAAGTAAATATAGTGACTCCAATATCAGCGGGCAGCGAATACACACTGAAAACTAAGATCGGATATAATGAAGATATTTTCTTGTCAGACTCGACTCCGTTATAACGAGGTTCAACTGTGTGCGGTTCTTCAGCAGAATATTGCAGAAAAAAAAAGAAAAGAAGCAGTGACCACGAGTTGTGTAATCAGACCCTGTACACTGCGAATTGCCACAGACACTACTGGACAGCCCTGAAAATTAGAAAATAGTATTTACTGTGCATCTTACTTCATTAACTGCGTGGTACATGGTGACAGCCACTTTTCCTATCACAAAAAAAAAAACACACACAAAAAAAAAGTGTTGGGGAGGGATTTCAGTAAACAGATAATGCAAAGTATAGAACTGCAAAGGTGGCTCAGACATTGTTGCAGGCTCTGATGGAGGTCAGAAAACCACCAAAGCTGGAAACGGGTATGAAGATGTCTGCTGTAGGCTGTCAGCACCATCTGCCTCGTGCAGTCAGTTGTTGAGCCTGTTCTGCAGTGAAGTAACCTCACTAAGTTTTGCCTCGACTACTTTTCACTTGAGTGGGTACAGACCTCACAGCTGTTAGTAACATTGCTGCACGCTATGCCAAATGCAATAAGCACTGTGTGCCCTTTTTTAAAATCTTTTTTCACTCTTTCTTTTTATTATTATTTTTTTTTAATTCGGTACAAATGAGTAACACTTAAGAAAGGGCACTGTCCACAGACAGTGGCAAGGGAGCTCAGGAATCGGTGCATGCAGCTTAATTTTTAATTTCGACAGTTTTAGCCCTGTGTTGCACATGATGCCCTACTGTGATATGTTACTGCAAGAAAGCCTGCACACCTGGGCATCTTATAGTGCCGACTAATGTGGCAGCTACCACCAGTTAAGACAGCCACAAAATTGTGTTAACATGGTGGCAGCGTCCAGGCTACCCCACTACAATCTTTCCCCTTCCCTCCTTGCTTTCCACTGTTGCAAAAAGAACTATATGATGATGTCAGCCTTTGTATAGCCTCATCTCATGCTGACAAAAATGTATTGGCAATGTTTCGCCATTATTGCAAATGCCCGTTTATTTCGATGCTGTTATGCCTTGAAAAACAAGTGACTGAGAGCTGCAAAAGAAATTAAGATTTTCTGCATTGTTTAGCGCTGAACCGGTGTTGGCAATGTGGAGTGCTCTAGAAGCCTAATTCTTTACTGAGTCATGAATTTACTTGCCTGCTTACGAGTGATACATGATAAAGGCAATGCATACACAGTTGGTCTCCACATCAAGGCAATGTTGGTATAACTTCCACATCACTATCATCTGGCAACAGCCCTTATGATAGGCTACCCCAATCATAAAGACTACATGTTCATGTTGCCTTGAATAAGTAACATGTTTCTGAATTGGCAGTTAAACTTGCAGTCCTCTTGGTTGTGCTGCGTGTCATCACAAAATGTTTATTACAAGATGCTCATACTAGGGCCAGCTTTTTTTTGTAATGGTCCATAAGGCACTAGAGGAACTATTGCTCCTGCCCCTACTCTTTACAATGAACACAAAGGCTTTAGCAGACAGCTGTGTTTGTGGCTGGCTAAGATTTGTGTACAAAAAGCTACTGGCAAAAAAAGGGGGGGTTGGGGGAGCCTGTCTGCACTAACAAACATGCCACCTGCAGATAAAGTAAACAAAGATGCAATTGCATGAAACAGTAGAAAGGAGAGAAGACCTTCCGTCTGCAACCAGTAGCAGAGAATGTAACACAAGTCAGGTGACAGCACACACAGGAGAGCACACACACACACACTGAGAGCAAGTCTGGAAAATGAGACAGCCAAAGGGGCCTGCAACGCTCTCTAGAAAACCTGTAGGGTGGGGCACCGACAGCACCACCCGGATGCCGGGATTACGTGCGCTCCGTGTGAAGGATGTGACGACGCTACGCCGCACTACAACCACTGGTTATGCAATTTATCATTCCCACGATATCGTGATCCATGCTAAATAACTACGGTGTTACGTTTAACGGCCGCTTTAACTCACGCGCAGGGTGTTGCAGCCACGAGAACAACGCCATCAACGTGCCAAGCACATGATGCGCCAACGTCCACCTCGTGGCAGCTGCTGTAACCAAAGCGATGCCATGGCTAACTAGATTAGACCGTGCACAGTTTGATCTAGGAGGCCACAGTAACGCAGCGGTCAAGCCAAGCAAACTTGCCAGCCATGGCATGCCGAATTCTGCTATGCAACTTCAGTGCCCTGCACCTATTGGGCGTTGCGATTCTATGTCATGGGAGAGTGAAATGTGGCACCCAGGGCCTTAAAAAAAATTTGAGTCAGGGGTAGCTGTCATTTTGCTTAGAATTTGAAGTTTCTGCGACTCATAATTTGACTATGTGTGCATTATTGTCATTATTTCTCTTGCTCTTAGTTCTTTGACATGCAAAAAGGTATAGGGCAAAGAAAGAATGGTGGCCTTAAAGCGTTGCAGGGCCCCTTTAACTTGCAGTAAAGAAAAAAAAAAGGATAAGGAACATTACAAGACAAAATAGGCAACTCGTGAGATAAAGAAAATGGTCACAACCCAGAACAAAACCTATGCAAACCAGCCGCAGGCACATGTGTGTGCGTGCAAGTGTGTGTGAAGTCAGTCCAGCACAGACACCAGAGAGTTCTAGCATGTTCTAGCATTCGCTGCTTCAGTGGAATATCGAGACGGAGCAGCGGACAGATGCGGTGACGACATCTTGCGATGAGGCACTGAACTAGGCTGCTGCACCTTGTGGCTCCGATATGCTGGCGCGACGCTTTCGCACAGCGACATGGGCCTGCTAATGCTGTACTGTTCACTTTCGATCGGCGTGATGCAATAGGAGATTGTTCTGGTACACTCAAATCAGAACAACGCGTCACGAAGCACCACAGCAGGTGCCATACTTCTCATTTCATCTTTTTTTATCAATCTTGGGTTTTAACTTGCCATAGCTGTTCAACAAGGCCACGGGGGACGTGTTAACAGAGCTATACGGATTAGTTTTGACCCCTTGGCGTTCTTTAATGCATCTGCAAAGCACTGAGTGCATAATTACTAGCGTACAGTGCTTTGCACTGTGCACTGCACTTTTTTCAGAGTGAAGCCACCACGGTCGGAAATCAAAACAGCGACCTCCGGCTCAGTTCGCGTTCCGTCCCGTTATGCCGCTAAAACAGAATGCTCGAATGCTCACACATTGGCTAGAACACTCAATGGCATGGTAAAATCGCAGAGGGGAGAAAAAAACAAGCGTACGAGAAATTAAAATCGGAGAAAAAAATTAAAACAATCAGAACAGTGGGAGGTAGTGAGCACAGAACCAAAAAAAAAAAAAAAAAAAAGAACAGAGCATCTGTGGGCTGCTGAGAAAAATAAACAAAGGCTTAACGAGAAGGAAATTAAAAATGAGAACGTACCAAAAAGGGTAAAGAGAGCGTCGGGCGTGACCATCTAAAAACGAGGAGGAGGAGGATGAGAAGAGGCAGGCCCCAGCAGAAGAGGGTGTGTGCGGCCAGAGGGCACCCACGGACGAAGGGAGGGTTGGTGGTTGGTGGTCGGTGGGTCGGGCCAGTGTCCCACCACAAGAGAAGCGCGCACATCCGCACGACAGCCACAGGAGGCGGCGGCGGCAGCAGCCGTGGTTTTCAGTTTGTGTGGCAGTTTTTTGTTTTGTTTTGTTTTTTAAACAGGACAGAGAGAGGGGTAGAGAGAGAGAGAAGGAGAGAAGAGAGAGTGGGAACGAGGAAATGACATGCGTGCGATGAAGAGGTTAGTGATGTGAACAGTACAGGCAGGGATTTAATTTTAGTGCGAGGTCAGATTGAAGACCAGGTAAAGGGGTGGGAGGTATGGACAAAAGTACAAGGGACAAGAACATTCATTTAAGAAAAATAAAAAAAATTATGTTAGAGATAAACAAGTTTCCGGCACAAATGTGCAAAAGTGGATAAGGAAGCAGAAAAGATATGTTAAAGATAGGTGTGGGGAAAGGGGAGGTGGGGGGTAAGAAAAAAAATATGAAGGTGCAGGATTAAAGAGCAGTGAGAAAACAAATTTTTAAACCAGCAAAGGAAGAGAATAGTAAAGATGGCACAGAAAATGTCCAAAATATAATGAAAGAAATATGCAAAAAAAGAATTGATAGAGAAAAGCAACGCCAGAAGAACACAGTCAAGTATGATGACAGGATGCGAGAGAAATGAAAAAACAAACAGATCATAGGTACACAAATGAGAATAGGCGAGTGTTGCAAAAGCGTTAGTGGGATGGTCAGCACACAAATTTGGGGGGGTGGGGGAGGGGGGGGGGGGGCAGTTGAGTTTGTAGTAGGCATTGTTTAGTTAACCATGCAGGAGGGTGGGGATGACAGGGAAGGGCAGGGTGCGGACAGAAGATAGTGGACGGTGTAAAGGGAGAAGGGGATGGGGTCAAGAGACAGAAAGAGAGAGAGAAAGATACAGTGAGAGAGAGACAGCAGAGAGACAGTATTAAATAAAGGAGCAAGAGCCGAAAGAAAAGGTAGGAGTGAGAGGGAAAAAAAAGAAACAAATCAACAGGTCAAAAACTGGAAAAAGGCATAAAAACCAAACAAACGCTCAGCACAAAAGAAAAGGGAGAAAAAACTGAACCGAGGCAAACAATTAACGGCAAACAGCAGCAGCAGCGAGTGGGCAGCGGCAGATAGCATGAGCTGCAGTGAATTGAAAGCATGCGGCCAAAACAAGTGCAACTAGGCGGCACAGCGTGCAGCAGAAGAGCTAGGACAGCTAGGAGTCAGTGGTGCTTCACAATGCTAGGGAAAGAACTCCGGTGAGACCGGAGGGCACAAAGAGCAAGATAGACAGGAGCGCCAACTCAATAAAATAGACAATTCCGTTAATTAGGCACATAATTAGTGCTACTGGTTCTCGCGTTGGTGTCGCACGATACTCACACAATCACAAGTGCCGACTTCACCAAGATGCGAGGCAATCCTAGGCCAGGATAATGCAACGATTCTACACTCTTAATGCTATTTCCCTTCTCGCATCGTCAATGGTCCAAGCAGCACTTCGCCCAGGTTAACGGGATTGGGCCAGCAGTGAACGGTGGATCATAAGGAAGGGAACAGAATATAGCGAAAGGAACCCTTGCATTATCTCGGCCCTGTATTTGTTACGGCATAAAAGATGTGAAACATCGTGCAGATTAAATGGCTGGCACTCTTTCCTGTACAGTCACTTCTTTCCGTTTCACATCTTTCACACCATAACCAACTAGCTCAGCGACAAGCAGTAATATGCTGCAACCCTAGATTCCTGGCTCAACATACTGGCCGTGACGAAACATGCCAGTGCCCCCAAACAGAGGCCATGCAGCAGGGTGCTCTCCGACATCATGTTCTTTCTAGAGCACAAAAAATGCTCGTAACACCTTGATCCAACCTTGGATAACACAAAGCTTTGGCAGACGGCAAACAGGCAGCTGTGTGCCTGGCCAGCAGTATAATTAGCATGGCAATGATCAAAGCGCACAGCAGCATGTGAGCTCGTATTTCACCATGCTGGCATGACCCGATAAGGCTTACTCTTTACTGCCTGCCTCCATCTGCGTGCAATTTGGGGCACTAAAATCTCAAGAGACGGAGATGCAAGAAGCACCACAAGGACACACGGGAGACAGCACCAAATACAGCTAGGCAGCATCCGTCGCCAAGACATATGCCCTTGCCCTTGACATTTTGCCCTTGCCAAGTGCCTTGCAAGATAAGCGGGTCAGCGATCCTGTGCATCTTCCTCCATGGTGCAGGGTAACTTATGCACCAGTCTCTTTGGTGCGGTAAACCCAGACATTCCACACAGCCACATGCTCCCTAACCGTCCACAATAACTGACAAAAGTGTGCTAGAGCCGTGAAGAGCCTCCACTTACCTATACTTCCACTACATATTCACACAAAAACTATAACCTAAAGAAGGTACAAACAGCCATATGGTACTTTGTAGTTTAGCTGACTGCAACATGTGCAGGAACTGAAGTGTGTTGTACAGTTAAACCTTGATATAACGAAGCCGGTAAAATCAGCAATTTGCTTCGTTATATCGAAATTTCAATGAGCCGAAATTTGACCTTTTATGCGAATAAGTACAGCCATCGATTGATTTTTTTCTTACATGAAAAGGGGCTACGGAATTATGCGAATTATCGGTCAATTGAAAGAAGCAAACTTGAATGAGAAAAAAGAAAATCATCTTGATGAATGTGGGAGTTAGCTACAAATGATACGGTTTCATGCCCCGTCGACAATATCTTCACATCAGTCGCAGAAATGAAGCGGCGCCAGCCATGCTTTCGTGTGCACTACGCCCCTGCATATGGTGTCGCCCGCACTGGGACCACGCTATCATGAAGAGCGCCGGCAGTGGGGAGTAAATGCTTGGTCTGCCTCTCGCTCAGAGTCAAGGAAACTCGAGATTATGCAACCTCCAGTACTAAATGCGCGGGAAGACGGCTAACATGATGCCACACCGTCTCGGCACGCCCGCTCTTTGCGTTATTGTCTCTGCATACCTTTGCATATGAAATCACATACAAACACAGTTGGTTATATCGAGATTTAACTGTACATATTTCATGCATACTTTCCCAATAGCCTTTATATGCTGCGGAGCGCTAAGCCTTTCAAACACCTACGTCTTGTGAATATTTACAAAACGAGCTTACTATTCACTACTGCATATTTAAAGCATATATGAGAGGCCTGCACAACGCATTCTAAAGCAGATAGCTGGGCTTTTATCCCTTTTACTGAGTGTGCATTAATAGAGAGTGTTTTATCCACTTACGGATAAGTATGCAGGAATGCACACATCGGAACGCAAACCCACATCTCAAGCCAATGTGACAATCCCACATAATTGCATGGTTGCATGTAAATAAAGGAGTATCTTGTTGTAGTTGTTGGGTCAGTTGATGAAACACAGCTATCAGAAGAGGGGCCACAAATCGACACACACACACACAAAAGAGGGCAGACGAGCATTGTTTGTATTGTTTGTCCTCTCAGTATGTACCCTCATCAATTAAATTGTGTACAAGCCCCTCTCTGCTGGCACATCAAAGGCGCCATACTTGCATTTTATTTCAATAGTGCTACCGCCATCTTCTCTTTCTCTAACATTTGTATGTACGCTTATAACAAATATCGGATTTAGCATATTTCCATTTCGAATGCAGCCTCATCAACAGGTCCGACAGTAGTAACACCCCAGACTTTAAGGTACACCTTTAAGGGGAGGCGAAAAGAAACCCTTTGAGATGAAAAAACCTCTGAGAAAAGCAAAAACAGACAAATAAAGCAGAGTTGGGTGCAGCTGAAATCAAAGCACGGATTAAGGAAAAAAAAAGTTCTGCAAAAATATCGTCAATGAAGGTGCTTTCTGAAATGAAAAAGAAATATGAAACAGCAGAACAGCAGGGAAGTACGGAACTGCGACAGGCATTGTGAAGAAAAGTTGGCTTGAGAGTCAAAACAAAGTGTGCAGGAGAAGACTTAAAATAAGTAAGAAGTACCGAGAGGCTGAAAGTTGCATTTGAGAACAAGTATGCGTCGACCTCGAATATCAGTGAAGTACAGAATCTGAGAAAAATGTGTGTGTGTGTGTGCACTCAAGAGGATATGATGATGATGATGATGATGATGATTCGGGATTTTTTCGCGCAGCAGCCGTGCAGGCTATAATGCACCAAGCACACGTTTTTCGGATTAGCTTATTTGTTCCAATGCGGTAAAATGGTGTAAATGGGCAAGTAAAAATATAAAACATGAACTGTGCCACAGTTCTTGTAGGGTTCCTGTGACTTTTAAAAAGTTGAAAGTATCTTCATATGGCACGAGTGGTTCATCGCTCACTAAGAACATGGGATGGAATGGGATTCTTCCTTCTTAAAAAAATCTTGAAATATCTTTGTCTCCATTTTTCTAATCCGGGACATATTAAAATGTGTAGCACGTTTAGAAATTCACCTTAGTGCTGGTATGTTGGTTGTGGTTTGTTATTTAGTAAGTAACTATGAGTTTGCGTGACCAATTCTTAAGCGACACTCAAGCGAATAACATACAAGTGAAGGCAAGGCAGAATGCTTTTCATGTGTGCAGGTGAGGTGTTCCGAAGGCATTTATTAATCACACGTAGCGGCATACCACCCTCGTTTGTGACCGATTCCAAACGTGGCCACTTTTCCACTCGAGAACGATTCTTACTGTCTAGTCCTTGTAAAGTCCTTGTGCTTGTGCTGGCACCACCAACAGCTACAGTTGACAATATCTACAACGTTATGGCAAGCAACAGGATAGACGGGCATAATATGGCTGACACCAGAATGGCTCACGTGAGTCGTTCTATTTGCCGATTAGCAAAATGGGACTTCTGTTAAACGTGTCACACAGAGGCCCAAACTCAGATGCGAACTAATTGAAAGCGGCTATGTTGCGTCATCATGCTTCCAGCTTCACCTGCGTTTATATCAAACGCTTAAATTCATACAATGCAACGTGCATTTGTGTCCACACCATGTTTGAACTGAAGCCCTGTTCCTTGTGGTTACAGTAAATTTTTCTACTGTTTGCGTTTCAATTTAAGCTGATGGCAGATCATGCTTTTTGTGGGTGCAGCTTGCAATCTTCGCTCCTAACACGAGCTACACAAACATTACACACAAAACAACACATCTTAAGAACACCCGTCTACTATCACTGCAGCGCCATGACAACTTGGCATCCACACCTTCACAGTCGCCACACTCTGCGTTTTCCATTATTATCGGGTGGCTTTACCGAGGATTTTCACTTATTACAGCCATAGCATGCTTGCCTCTGTTCATGCTCTGGCCTCATCATTATTCAAAATTACAACTGTTCGTTACACAAGAACAACACATTTTCCTTTCCTATCGTGGGGGCAACTCCTATAGTGCACAGACAGTGCGACTGCACGCGTCTAGCAGCCGGTAACTACTGCACTTTATCTCAACCGCAGCTGAAGAGGCAACAGACAAGAAAACAAAAGGGAAAGTAATGCAGCATGCGGGGGTGGGAGGGAGGTGAGGACAGCCCAAGCAGAACAGCAGAATGGCCACTGCCACACCGAGAGAACAAAAAAAGAAAGAAGGCAAGCCAGAAAGGAACATCACCACAAAGGTGTGAAAAGCGAGAGGCGTACCTGTTCGTTGAGGTTGGACACCAAAAGCACGCAGCTGGTGGTGGCCTGTCCTGGGAGGCGGATGCCGGCCATGCCGAGAGCTGTGGCCGGAGATGACGGCGACAGGGCAAAGCCACCCAGGGGCAGCCCTGCGCAGCCGTCGGACGCACGCACACACATCAACTACAACATTCCCTAGCTGACTGTAGAGGAGCTGCGCAAAAGATGCGTAAAGGGGAAAGCTGCCAGCGGTTGGAACATGGGGCTACTTTGATATTCTTAAACCCTGCGTGTGTCCTTGGCCAAAAGGTGCAGGATTGGCCAGCAGTGCATCTAGTAATGCACTGTTTTCACTGCAGAAAGGGCACGATTCTAATATTTATTTAAACACAATTGCAAGGAAAGTTCCGCACTATGCAAAGTGTCTTTAGTCCTATTGCTGCGACAATGTCACTGCACTTTTTAACTACTACTGGCAACAAAGCCACATGCAATGTTCATGGTTTGTTTTCATATTTGGCAGTCTCGTTTTAATCTAATAAAGTGTGATCTGACAGCGAGTCAAGCTACAGAAAGTAAGATGTATTACAGTACAATCCACTATTCAACCAGATATGGACATAAAGGCTTCAGAGGAGGCAGAAAGGCTTCAACGAAACAACCAAGTAAGCTTGAATGCTTCTAACATGAAATAGACAAAAAACACCCTCCCAACTTAGCCAAGATTTAACATTACACCATTTTAAGGGAGGAAGGCGGGGGGCACTGAGATCCCACAAAGATTCCATAATATAGCTCACAATACTGGTAAATTGATAAACTGTTGACTACAGTAACCATCCGTTTACACACAAAAACAAATAAGCACACACAAAAATGACAAGACATTAACACTGAAAATGCTCGAGCAGAACATCTGACAAAGCAGCAGCAAAGAAATGAGGTAGGTGAAAACAGTGCAGAAAAAGTTTTATCCTCAAGTCCTAACAACTTTTTCTCTTTTTTTTTTTCTTTTTTCTTTTACCTGTGTTGCTACATTTTATATTCCAGAAAGAAGAATGCCTGCACCGTGGCTTGCCATTTCTTCATTAACATTTTCAAAGAAATAACTTCTTCAGAAATGCTGCTCTAATATCTCTGAGGTAACTGTAAATGTAGCCTGAACAGTTGAGACAGAGCAGTACACTGAACCTATCTTCGCCCCTATATGAAATCTCAACCAGAAATGCATGAACTAATAGTATCCTAAAGAAAAAAAAAAAAACCGCCCCTGTACTGAAGTCACGCATCACAAATTTATGCGGCAGTACATTTTATTATCCAGGCACATGTCACCCTGACAACAAAGCCCCGCTGTACAAGCAAAAAAAGAAGTGTTTAATTTGTTAGGTGTTATCTGTTTTTGAACACCTGCAGAAAGAGGCACCAAAAAAATTCTGCTCACTTTATCCTGCGATAAATGTACATCCCATTAAAAGTGCCAGCTATCCTACACCAGAAATATCGGTGCCGATAGGTGCCAATACTAATGTCAACACCAACAAAGAAACAATGCTAAGACATCCAAGCCACTTCCAGAAAGCAATCCAGGCTTTGACGAGTGACACTAGATGAGCATAACAAAAAAAAAAAAAAAAAGGAAAAGGAGAAGAGAAAAAAGAAGAAAAAGAAAAGAAGTGCGCTTTCTACAGGGCACTGTAAGAGACAGCAGAGCCACCTACCCTGCTTCTTGTCAAACTGATCTCCTGTGGCAATGTTTTAAAAGGCAGCATTAGAAAGGTTGAGGAAGCAGGCAGGAGGAGAAGAGGAGGAAGAAGAAGGCATGACACAGCGTGAGCCAGAGGAACAACTTCACAAGCCATGGCGCCACATCATCCGAAGTGAGCACTGCTACGGCCACAGAAGCACACAGAAACAGCAGACAAGTCACTAACATGAATACCCAGCCCCTCGAAACAGCGCCCGGATATACTTTGCGTTAAAATACAGTGTCCTATATATTCCATTTCATACACAGCAGGCAATGCTACGAATCACGTTAGAAAAAAAGTTGGGCGTGAAGACACAAGACACAAGAAAAGAGAAGTGGACAGCAGAAACACCGTGCCGCCCGTTTCTGGCCCACCAATAAGGGACACACGTGAACAGACATACATAGGAGAGTCCGTTTCCCTCTTGTGTCCATGTCTGCATGCCTAACCTTTTTTTTTCTTCTAACATGAATCCCTACCAACTAGCTCATACTTCTGTTCTAGACACTACAAAGGCTCGAAAGAGTTCTCTCCCTGTTTGCATTCGCAGACAAAAGATTGTGCATCACTTATCCAAGAAAGATGCAGGTGTGCGTCATGCAATTCAATGTTACGTTAAGTAGCAAAATACAACAATCATTACATGGAAGGCATTGCAGATCTGAACCTACGTGCCTGTGAACAAGCGGAGTGACCCATTTCCACAACCGGCGGCCACAGCACACACTTGCGCCCACAACCAAAACATGTTAGTACGTCGTGTGCTGGAAGCACAAAGGTGCACAAATAACATGCAATCTGGCATGTTATGTCCACAAGGTATGTTGTTGCAACATACGCACTTGCCGATTCATAAAAAGCATTGCAGATAAAGGCCATTCTGCCCAACGAAAGTAGATGGCCAGCCTTACTGTAAACTTTGTGGTAAGAAAACTTGCGGTAGGGACTTTATTGCATCACTCACTGTCACTCAATAGCGACGGTCACAATGGCTTTGTGGTCACTATGATATACACTGATTGGCATACTCGCAACTGCAAACACATTTTTTTTATGTTAAATCGGTTCATGTACTCTATTGGATGTCAGTTGGGCCGGATCGGCATGGCATCGCAAGAGATATGTCTGCAACACAAGACGCATAAACCACTCCTTTTTCGGTCTCGACACATCCAAATTGAAATAGCTGACAACGACCACAAGGGTAGTGTCATGGCAACTACTGTAAGCTAAGTGAGTAGTCATGAACCTTACGGCGTTATGAGCCACTGCATTTTTTGCTTGCTTACGGATGTATGAGCCACTGACCAGGAGAGTTTTCGACATGGTGTTCTGTATGTTGCATGCGTGATTAGAAAGAATGCAAGCGCTCTTTGCCTCACTTTGCAGAGTTCTGGTAGCCTCTGCCTTAGGGCGCTATGAGCCATTGCATTTTTTGCTTGCTTACGTGGGTATGAGTCATTCATGACGACAGTTCTTGTGTGCAGACACAAAAATTCTATGGTACCCTAGTCATATACAGCTCCGCTGTAAAGAAAAACTACATTGTGGAATGCGCGGAGTGACTTCCATGATCGCACTACTTGAACTTCCAGAGCATTGTCTGCCAAGTATGAAATCATGCAAGTCATGCAATGTGCTTAGCTCTTTCCTGCACAGAAGTTACATTGTTTGAGCAAACTGATCCTTCTCAATAAAAATGGTAAGAGCGAGATGCACTGAATAAAGAGTAGGAAGCAGTGAAATTTGAAGTGGTGAGCCCATGGAACTAACTTACTGTGGAATGTGCACAAAACGGTTTTCACATTCCCTCAAACAGTTGGCCACATTCTCTGCCTGCGCATGCTGGCCCCATTTTTGTCTTCCATGTGCAACGTTAGGTGCGCAAGAGGCTTTATATATTTCCAACATAAACATACAACATACAGTTACTATAGTTGCAGAGCCGAATTGGCCAGCAACAAGGTTGGCGAACAGGGCATCCTGATTACAAGGAAAGAAGACCAGCACAGGGTTAATGGGAAATGCTGCAATCTGGTGGTCCCCACACACCTGTAAACCTGTGAAAACTCGAGAAGCCTCCCCATACATGATACCAGAATGATGGAGGAGGGGTAACGACACAGATTTTTTCTTTTTTTTTTTTTTTAAGGAGGGCTACTAAACGTTCCTCCAACTATTCTCAGTTTGTCATTGTAGCTGAGAGCAGTAAAGGCTGCACACACTGAAAAACTCTCATCTCAGTGCATGCTAACTCGAAATTTCAATTTGGAATCTTTTCCTCTTAGGCCATGCCACCGACAGTGACTGGCATTTTGGCATGAACTGTGCAACGCCAGGAAGCATGGAATTCCCTTCACCTATAGCTTCTACATTGCAGTTAAAGAGAATAATTTCCTCTATGCTTTCCCTGGCTTCGTAAGACTGTGACTAACAAAAATCAGGCACTTTGATTTAACCCCCTCCCTCCCCTTCTCTTAAGTTCTGATATTACCTTCAAGAAACAACCTTAGATTTTTAAGCCGAAAAAGCAGAACCCTACACATACGATACGCTAGGCATTACAGGTTTAAAGAACCCCATGAGGCAAAAATTATTCTGGAACTTTACACTAGTCCTCCCTCATAGCAGACAGCAGTTATAAAAATCAGCATATTTTTTTATTGACGTGTGCCTTTTTACCATCCCATTGCTTCCTATCTCGACCAGAAATGCTACACCAAGACTTAGTAGCCCTTCTCGGAGAACTATTCCATTGAACAGGACAGCACAGATGCAGGTGCATCAGTTGAGCTTGAATTATCTGTACCATTTATGAATTAAATAGTGCAAGAAAAGCAATACGTTGAATTAACCAGAGTCAAATTTATGGAAGCACACAATAAACTGCTTTTGCCTATGAAGTAATAAAATCATTACCATGTCTAATGTGCGAGATGTGTACAAGGCTTGTCTAAAGCAAAAGGTACGGAAGCCTCAAGCATGGAAAAGAACCTTTCTTTTTTTTTTATGAGCCAAATCAACATTCTAGTAGCAAGGTGCAGAAGTTTGTAACCAACATCCCAGAAGGCTTTCTTCTCTAAAGAAGTGTGATGTGACAGTTTTTCTCAGAAAGGTTCATCCCACATCCCATGCAGATGGACACAGCTTTACGTCAAAGATGTGTTTCATTCCCTGCACACTGGCGCCACTACATTAACGTACCGGCTGCTCTGTGAACAAAACTGCTGCTTTTGCCAAGCTTTCTTTACACAATTAACACTGCTGCACTTTAAGAACCAAGTTACAAACAGCCCCATGCTAACAGTTGAACAAGGGATGTCTCAAGCTGGGCCTGTCTTCTAACAAGTGTCATCAGGACAAGCCTTGCCTTTGGCAAGTACTACCTCATCAAGAGGCCAGTTTGTCGGACTGTTCGCTCCAGCAAGAGGCATCCCTGGTTTGGACACGGCTGATCATTTCTAGGCTCCCGTCTTCCTGTGGATTTCGACCATCAGAACATCATATTACAACAACACCAGAAGATAGTAATCCCATCCCTTCCGACCTAGCAGCCGTGAAGGGCACATATGGTCATTGCTGGAAAGGGGAAAAAAAAAAAAAAAAAGCCACTGGTCCCTGCTCCCCAACAACCAGCACATCATGTTGAACACCAGCCTGTGCGTCTCGCTTCTTCCACGAGGAACTACCAACTTCAGTGCCAGCTGAAACCTCAACAACACACACACAATGAAGGCACGCAAGCTGTTGACTTGAGCCCAGTCTACAGGAAACAATAGAAACAAAGCAGGCCGGACGAAAGGTGTGATAGTGGTAAGCTCCTTCATCTGCAGCCACGACCAGCGAGTTCTGCGTAGTGCTAGTATTACGTGGAGACTGAATGAAGCCTGGCAGAATGAGCAGCAGCAGCAGAAGCAGCAGAAGGGAGAGAGAGAGAGAGAAAAAACAAAACAGAACAAAACAAGGGACAGTGCAGAGAGGGAAACAAGGCAGGCGAGGAGGTTTGGGGGGAGAGCTCCTACCTGCTGTGGCGCTGGCGGCATAGGCAGCGGTTAGTGGGGAGGTCAGGCCCGGGCCGGCGGCAGCAAACGGGGACGCCAGTATACCCAACGAACCTTTTGTTCCCGTGCCAATTTCCAAAAAGAGGAGAGAGGAAGGGGCAAGGGGGTGTGAGGAGAGGCGATGGCATCTATCTATAGCTCTCTCGTCACTCTCTCTAAGAGAGGGCACTGCAACATGGTGTCATGCACTGCCTCATTCCATAGTGCTGGCGGTGGAGCGGAGAGGGGGTGTGGGAGGGGCTGGTGTTAACCAAACAAATAAACAAAAAAAGTCGGTTCAAGGGCCATTTGTATTCGCAGAACCTTGGACTGCTTTTGTTAAAAAGCAAAGTGGAAGCACAGCAAGCCAATGGGACGGACAAGTTGGTCAGTCTTCACAACCTGGCTACAGCCTGCAGGGCAAGACCAAACCAATCTGTCCAACACTGGCCAGGTTCTTTTTCTGTAGTTAAATAGTTCTTTGAATTCAGCTCTTAAGTTCAACTTTTCACCTCAATGACATTGCTCTGCTAACGCAACAGACTAATCCAGTACAAGACCTGCGCCTTTGCTCTTTTGAATGTTGCAAAGATGGAGCCACACGCCTAACGGTCCGGGACCATTCTGCAGCGAATGCGATGAAATGAGCGAGAACTATCCTTTGCATTAGTCTCTGAACTGTTGGCCAGAATGTTGGGAAAAACCACAAGTGGGTGCATGTTTCGACTAGCCAGTGCTGCTGCTGAGTTTCTTTTATTTATAGTTTGTGCTGTGGACTTTCCATTGACCAGGGAGCACCGCTGGACTAGTATACAGAAGCTTCCAGCCCTGTGCAGCCACTACTTTCATGGACACAGCCTATGCGTCGAAAATTCTGGACTTCTAACAATGTTTGCTTGAGCAGTAAGTAAGTTCGCACGCTGCACTGATTAGAGGGCGCTACGACGCTTTCATGTATCCCTCTAGTGTCACCCACACGGGCCACTCGAGACTCAAGGAAAATGTAACGACATTGCAAAACAACAATGACCCATGCTTCACCACTTGCCTGAGCGTTGCGCATCGAGTTTTGCCAAACTGAAGCTTAGAAATGTCTGCGCTTCTGGACTCAACTGCAAATTGCTGTTCACCTGCTCATAACTAGATGGGATGCTTTGCCACTGATGTCACTGTGAAAAGCTACAGCACCCTATAAATGTATCTTCAGTTTTGCCCTTCCCTACAGACATACCGTCCACATTATGGCACCTAACTATATGGTAGTCTTCACAAGAATTTCACAGGCTCTTTAAAGCCAATAGCTGGCACCTGCCTACAACAATCACATATGCTGGCAGTCTGTATAAAAAGAGTATGAGGAAGCACTCTCTGGCAAGATGAACCCCAATACTCGAAACGAGTGGTTAAGAGGAAACCGAACTAAGGCGGCCAAATTAAAAGGACAGGAACAGCAAGCGTTCTGCAACATTACCTATCTCGTTTCGGCCATCCACAATATGCATAGAGCGTGAACAGGCGCACGAAGTGCAGCGTCGGAGGTACCTGCCGTACTTCACCACCCGCTCCCACAGCCCGCATCCCTTCAACCACGACATCAATTCAGAGTACCACACAGTGCTCAAACAAAGGGACAAGGGACGTGTACATACTCAACAAAATAGCACAGCATGTACAAGCGAGTAGGACAAAGCTAGTTATTCTGCAAGACTTAATACTGATTAATCAAGGCGAGAACTGGGTAGGAAAAATCTAAAGAGGACACTGAATAGAAACACTAAATTAGACAATTAAACAATTCTTTCGAAAATATATTTTAGTTAATTTCGTGGTAAGATGTTGATTATTATAAGATAAAATGAAGGTGTAAGTCTTCTGCACCAAACCCTCACAAACCCTCAGCAACAGACGTGTCGCTTGTTTGACACATTAGCACGAGACACGCATCAGAGGCCAAGCTCAATTCCTGGCATAACGCCAGGAATGCTGTTGGCCTTATGCTCAGATACGTCCAGTGTCGAGTCACGTGTAATCTTCCAAAGGTTACTACTACTTGAAGGTATCGCCGATACCAGTAAAGAAGTTTTTGCCCCAAGTTGCACCTAAATGAAGAATAGTAAGATGATTGGTTTTGATATGACGATCATAAAAAGCTCTAGAAATCAGGCATTTTACGATAAAACCATAAAGTTGGCAGCACTTGATGCGATTTTGCGTTTCTTTGTCTCTGTCTCAGTCGCGCTGCGCCTTTTGAATTAAGTGTGCATGATGTTGTGCCGTCAACATTGCGCTGTGGTTTTGGCACAATGCCTGAAAGGGGGAAGGCCAGCCCACACGGGCTTGTGTTACTTGAACATCAGCACTCCACCACAGATGTGCAAATGTAAATTTTGAAACCACAGTCTGCCAGTCGGAGCACACTAAGTTTCAAAGTGCTGCACAGCTTAGACCACATATGTAGTAACCGATTATAGTGCGGAACTGGCTATAATGCAGCCTTTTTCTTACTCCTGTTTACCCTCCCATAGAACTCCATGTATACGCATACCGCTTATGGTGCAGTTGCGCAATACGAAATACGAGTTGTAATGAGGCTTCAGTGGGAAAATCCCGTACACAAGCGCGATGCAAATGAGGACGAGGGGAGACGCAGAACAAACAAACAAGAAACGAAAAGAAAAAATGGGGGGGGGGGGGGGGGGGACAGCACAACCAACACCACGTGGGCACGCTGGGGTTGCCCAGGTGACGGAGAAGCCTCTTTGCTCGGGTGCTCATCAGCGGTGTGCCTGGCGCACTAAATGGGTGCGCACCGTCGCTTTTGGCAGCTTCGGCCCCTGAGGTTGAGTGCGCCCATCGCAATGCACATTGTCGCGCAGTGCAGATACAACGTGTGCGACTTGACTGCCACCAGTTTAAGCAGCGCCCTACAAATTTAGGTCGGAGATTTTAGGCTTTATGGTCCCGCGCGAGCTTCCGCCGTACCTCCCAGTACATGCACACACAAACTTGGTGGGCGTTCGCAGTAGCTGCCGTGGCTGATCGCCCAACAAACAAAATTCCACTTCACACGTGTGGCTGTCCTTTGTGCCTGTGTGCATGACAACACGTCCAATCTTCTGTGCATATGAGCCGACCAAGTTGCAGTTCAGTGCACTACTTGGAAAGTGGAGAAACCACTTCAACGAAAGTGAGGTAGGTCACAGATGGCAAGGGAAGCACTCGAATGGCGACGAATTTGTTTGCAGTCACCACATTTTCGACATCGCAGATTGCAGCACGCAGATCGGTCCGAGAAATCAAACGTGACACTGTACAATGTCCGAAATTTCAGTTGCTGTTCTGCATCAGTTCTGTGGAGTTGGTGGCGGTGCCGAAGGAAATTTCGAATAACTGAGCCAGTTTGAAAACGCAGTCCCTCAGTAGACTTTCCCCTTAGTAGACTTTTCTTTCTTTCCTTAATTTTTTCCTCCCCCCTTTGTTACTTTGTCTGCATCATGTCAAGATCGCGGTTTTCGGACATTAACCTTTCAATGTCCATAAACTTATATGAATGCAAACATCCCGGTCGCATGCTTGATTCTCAGATAGGCACGGCTGCTTGGCTTACATGTTCTGCACGTGTGAAGCCATTGAAGAATGTTTTGGTTATACCGCAGTACCACTTTTTGTGCGGATATTTGTAAGTGCGGTGACTTATGCTATAACCAGTCTGTGCGTGTACGTCACGGACCAGTCAGGATTAGAGCTTTGTCCTACTCGCTTGATGTGCATTGAACGTACCAAAAATGAAACAGGGCAGTAGTATAACTGCAAGCAAAAACAAACACGAAGGAAGCAAAACAAATGAAAACAAAGGCAGCACAATAGCAAAGCAGCTGGTCTTAGGCATAGCAATTTAGATCGCAACATTGCAACCTGCAATTCACTGTCACATAAAATGCTCAGAAAATGTTGCACATTTGCTTCACCAGTGACCAATTTCTCATGTGATTAGTGTAAGGTGTTATAAGTGCCCCTACAATTATGAAAAAGGCGAAAGCTACAGGACAATGAAGTTAATGAAATGCACAGATCTCAAATTTGGCCTAGAAGTAAAGCACAGTTAATGCCCTACATAATTGCCTGAAGTGATTAGGTAATGCAAGCATCCTAGCACAAAGAGAAGCAAACACTTTCCGCTGGATCAGCTGCTACTGGTAGCTTCTTCACATCGCGGAATGAAGGTTTTGCACATACTACAGTCAACGTCCAATTTTTCAGACTCCCTAGGGGCCGCAGGAATGTATTAAAAATTGCATTCTAAAAAATGAATGCATGCCTTTTACTGCCCCTAAGGGCTCAAATCCCTACAGCGCGTCCGAGATAGCTCTGAAGGCCTACCAGGCCACTGATTTGGCATACCGGTGCTCCTACTGCGACAGGAGGCGGCGAGTGCACGTGCGTACAATTAGAAAACACATAATGTCATCCATGACAGCGGCCCCTTTCTATTCTTGGTATGCTTCACTGCAATACACTCCGGCGCATGCTTGACCACGTAAGGGCCGGGCTACATGGAACAAACTTTCACGGCAAACTCTGCGCGGAAGAAATGGACAGAGTGGCACACCTTGCCGATTGTTCGCCGACTTGGCTACGTGGAGCGAAAAAGAGGCACACATGTTGCTAAGATTTCGCCACCTCACTGTTAGGGTTGCCAGACTCAATAAACATGTTTTTCTGAAACAAAAAAAATGATGAGCGTTTTCATCCTAATATTTGTTGTTGAAGGCTAAGCTGTATAGAAAAAAAAATTTCATAGTTGCATTTAACAAGCACTTTCTACACATTCTATTGAACTGTAAACCTTTTAGCAGGCTGCCACTGCGCCATCCAATAACATTGTGCGGTGGCACCAGCTTGTATAATGTGTGTGTGCCTCCCGTTTCACACGCAAGCTTGTACTCGAGTGCGCTGCGGCGGTCACAGTGTCCGGTACTGAAGCTGGAAATGATAGCACCACCGAAATTTGGCAAGAAACGGGCCTGTCAGCAGCTCTCATTCTAGATGTCGCCAGCCATTTCGTCGACCGCCTGGCCCGCACAGATGTAAACAACCTGGAAGCCAGGCACAGCCGGCTTCTAGCTATAATCTCTCCCCCCCCCCTTCCCCCCCCCTTTTTTGGGGGGTGCCTAGAAGGCATCTACCATATCAGGCATGTCCGTAAAATTGGTCGTTGACTGTTTAATGTTTCACACATTATTTGCCGGTGCTGTATTCTAAACCTATTTAGAGGCAGAAATGGAACCATCAGCCCTTACGTAGTCACAATGTTTCGTTTTGGAGCGGCAAGTTAGAACCAGCCAGGGGTGCTACATGAAGGCAAGAAAGAAGACGAGGAAAAGAGGTTTGTTCTCACCGGCGAGCCCGATGTCAAGGGTGGGGTCCCCTGTGGGCAGGGTGGGGTTTGTGAAGTCGCGGCTCTTGTCGTTGTTGTACTTCACGTTGAGGTTGGTGAGTTTGGAGTACTCGATGCGTAACGTGCAGCACGCATTGTAGATGCTCTGGCCATCCAGGGCCTGCAGTGAAGAAAGAAAAGACAAGTTGCAGTGTGCCACGAAGACACTGCCACGGATCCACTGCAGCTGTAGAACAATGCTAGTCTATGGCTTGGCACCAGCACAATGAATGAAGCCGGCATAGAACAGGACATTCTCACAAATTACCCTATTTACACCCTTCTAATGTGCCCAGGGTTTAAAGGCACACCAATGTGGAAACTAACTTGAGTTGTGAAGCAAATTAGCATTCTGCAATACCAAAAAAAAAGCCACTCTTACCAGAAGAGGCTTGCTAAGCCAGCAAGATACAGTCGACTTCCATTAATTCAACCCTGATGGGACAAACGACGGGCCGAACTACGCAAGCGGCAGAAAAACAACGAAACACCGCTGATACATTTGGCAGTACAGTCGCCGACCGATTTTCCGGACTCCAAAAATTCGGATATGCCCGATTATTCGGTCAGCTTCGCGGCACCGCCGTTCTCCCCATAGACCATAATGTATAACAACTGCCGAAAGTTCGGACACCTTGCAACCTCTCGTCTGATTTTTCGGACACTCCTTGAGCCAACTCGATCGAGGGCATCATGCACCGACTCTGACCGGCGCATAGTTCGACTTGCTGAACGCCATTTTTGTTTTGAACGGAGCCTCCTTGCTGCCCCACGAAGTGGCGCTACTGGAAATCCCCGCTCATCATCATCGTTTCTGCCTGGTTCGATAGAGTGGCCGTACAGCAGTTCCGGTTTCAGCTTAGTAAGCCATGTCAAGACAATCCAGCAGCTGATTTGTTTCTTTCGCGCACGACGCTGTGAACAGGCCGCGTTTTTCGTTTGTGCGACTGGTGTCGGCACGGTGGTGTTTGCTTTGCGTGCTGTGTCGAGGTTTCGGTGTTCCAACGCGGCGTACGGAAACATCGCGTCGAGTGTCTAATGGCGCCGACAGTGCCCGCGAAGACTGCGCTGGGGAATGCCGGCAAGCGGGTGCCGGGAGGCCTAAGATTTGTCGCCTTCCGATGTGCTCCCTACTGACGCGGAAAATATTCTGCCGAGACCTGCGCAGTGGTTGCATTGCGATTCCGGACACCGTCTCATTTGACAGTTTCACAGGTGCTGACACTGCTGTACTGACATGCGCAGAACTCGACGACGGCGAGATCATTCGTCAGGTTTCTGATGCACCCATTCTCTATGCTGCACCGCCGGACGATGACTGAGTCGGAAGATGACGCACCATGTGCTACGCTGCCGTCGCATGCGGAGCGTGCACAAGCAGTGACTGTGCTTTCAGCCGCCTATAGTGACCGTGCGACCCTCTCCGAGATTCAGGCTTATCTGATTGCGCGTAAACGGAACAGCGTGCAACGGCGCACTCACGATTTCTTCAAGCCTAATGCCGAGCCCGAATAAGTGCGTGGAAATAAAGGATTTCATTCTTTTTTTCTTAATCTACTTTTTCGGACACCTGTTTATTCGGACATTTCCGCAGTCCCCGTGAGGTCCGAATAAACGGTCGGCGACTGTACAGCATACTTGTGTTTATTCCACTCCAGTTAATTCAATTGCAACCAAAACTCTCAGTCAGCACCCATACATTTCATGGGGCCTAACTTTCATTATTTCGATCCTGGAATTAGCCTTCGCCAAATCATTCGCGCTTTGCTAGTCATCGTGCACGTGCCCAACCGCAATGGTGACCGTAGTAGCAACTCCAATAGTGGCAGAGTCCGTCCCGTCTTGGCTCTGCTTCGGTACAGCGAATGCTTCACACGCACGTTAACTCCCGCCGAAAACGCCTATTTTCGGCTTGCCTTTTGAGATTCTAAAACGAAAATGGTAACCCACAATGGCTTATTACATTATTTACTTGATTTTAGCACACTCTTGCTTTTTTAACGAAAATTTGTCCATACATTGCTTGGGCGGTCCAACCCAATATGAAACCAAAACCACGTTCGCAACACCCTACCATCAGAGCCAGCCCAGCCAATGCCACCGTCATTGCTATCGCAAGATAGCTACCATGGATGCCAACAAAACAAGCTCGTGAAGTGTTCATGTATAGTGTTACCCTGACGATACCGTCGTTTTCAGTCCAATTACGAGAGCAGATTCACACTACAAGTTATTCCACATGTTAAGCTAGCAGCAAGAGGTCACGTCACGTGTTCTTGGATTTCTTGCGTGTTGCTGGATAAAGCAGCGAAGTGGTCAGTCTAGGCAAGGGCCACCATCCCCTCTGAGATTATGCTACAGGGACCGGAGCGAGCAGGACATGTGCTCCTTCAGAAGCAACGATAAAGTGCTGTCCAAGAGTGATGACAAAAGGCATTAAGTAAATAAATTTTCATTTTATGAAGGTAAGGTTCCCCCTCCCCACTTTTTTCTTTTCCTTTTTGCCATAATCAGAAGCATGTCAAGTTTTTCTTCCTAAAAAAGATCCTGTGCATGTTCTATTTATACTTTGTTTAGGAGCTCTAATTTAATTTTTATGTTCGCTTTCTACTTTGAACCCTTCAAACCCATTTGTGACGTTCATAAATTTGGCCTTCGTTTTCTTTTTTAACAGCCAACCTTTTCTCAGAGAATTAATGAAAACAGCTTTCTGCAGTTTAAGTTATTTAGTGTGCCTCTATCCCATCCCAGGCGGTAGCAGCACTAGCTTTCATTGCGACGTCTTTTGATAAGGAAGACAAAAAAATCACCACTGAGGCGTGCAAAAAGAAACTCGAGCGAGCCAGCAGCCAGGACTGTTGGTACCTTGGACCAATTTGACCAACAGATCAGTATTGAAGTTCCTTTAACCCGACGAGCTCAGCTCGTTAAGCATGATCTTGCCAAAAGAAAAAAAAAAGGCCAACCATGAAAACACTCGTCCAGTGCTTCTAAAAAATGGTGTTCAAACGGTTTTCAAAAAAAGATCTGACTACTAGTCAAGCTTCTGCAGAAAACTGGCCTAAAATCGACTGCACACTTTTGTGCGGATAAACACTGCCAACAATGGTAAGGATTTCTTGTATAGTATGCTGCGAATCCGCTGTTGGAACACTAACGGATAAGAACAACCCATTGTGAGGAAAAAATATGCAATCACAATAATCAAAACAATGCACTCTCCTGTCGGCCAGTTCAGGCATTACTTCCCATCGAATTTTTGCGTTTCAAGATTACCCCATGTGCCAAAATATTGCCAAACACGACCACATGTTGAAGTGCAGTCTTCATTTCATACGGTGCATGGTGTTGCTTGTGGAAGCATTCTGACGGCAAAAAGCTGTCCATCAAACTGGTGAATATTTTGGGGCCCGGTAAGGAAAGAGCTAAATGTGGCCAACTTGTCTGCCACGGTGACCTCCACAAGCGAAATGCAATTTTTATGGGTTTGAAGTTTGGAAATTGGGTGCACCTAAATCTAACGCGCGCCACAGTTTCTTGCAACAGGACAAAAATAGCTGCCTTTGTCAAGCCACACCCTTTCGGCCTTTTGCCCATGTTGCTGACATTGTGTAATCATGATGTCGAATAAATCTGTCTGTCACCCACCGCAAGTAGACAACGGCACTCACCAGCTTTGCCGCCTGGGCACCCATGACATCGCTGAACTGAATGAGGGCTTGGAATGAATCTGGGAGGGAGAGAGAGAAAGGCAGGTTCAGCAACGACACAAAATGAAAAAAGGGGAGGGGGGGGGACAAGAGAGGATAAAACACAAACAGTTGGTTTACGAAACAAACTTTCGAGCTCAACCGAAAGCGGAACGTGGCATTCTGCCAATTCTAGCACAGGTGCCCTCGATCCAGCCACCTGGCATCGTAATGTGAAGTAATTATCAATCAGAGCAGCTCAGTGTTGCTAGGCCTACAGAGACAATACTGAGCCAGGAAAGTGGTTCGATTTCCACCTAGCACATGGCACCATAGCGAACCACTGGCAATGCGGAATGCTCTAAAAGCCCAATTCTAAATTGCATCGTTAATACTACACTCCAGCACTGTATGCAGTTACTATATGCTAAAGCTTGAGGTAGCGCATGCAAATTGCCCTAATGTACCACGGTAACATGTAACATATCATGCAAAGCTATAATTCTCTATCATGAGTAACAACGAACACCCATGCGCCAATATTCGAGACTGCATGTACCACGCAAGAAACACCGCAACATCCCGAGTACTAGAAGCAGCTTGATCTCTGGATGCATGAAGGGCAGAAAGTACTTAAAAACACTGAATTGGAGTGACCCGAGCAGGTGAAAGAGGACACTACTCACTGCTCTTGGTGAAGGTGACTATCTTGAGGACCTTTCCTGCTCGGCTGAAGATGCTGTGCAGCAAGTCCAGCGTGACTGGGTAGATCTGGTTGTCCACCACGACACGCAGCACCGTGTTGGCACCACCACCCTCGCCCCCTTGGTTGGCCTGCACAGTCTTGCACAAGGGCAAGCTGAATCACTAACACTGAGCACACACGCACCTTGCCCGAAACCAAGGGCAGTACCCGAGTGATCACTTTCGGGGATGCAATCACTTTCACGTGACTGTGCAACTCAAACACTGGTCACATTGAAGTATACTGCTGACAGCGTTCCTGGCACTGTGCAAACATAGTTAATATGGCATAGTACCAGGAATGTTATCGTCCGTATACGCCAAGTCACATGAAACCTCACAGATGTGAGAATGTGAATTCTTCAAGCAGTTAATGCAGACATATATGAAGCCTTCCTTAAAGGGACACTAAAGGCAAATATTAAGTCAACGTGGACTTTTAAAATACCATTCCACAAACCTCACTGTACTTGTTTCGTGCCAAGAAAAGACTTCATTTAAAGAGAAAATCGCATCCGAAGGGTCCGCACACCTTTATCGCAACTCAAATCGCTCTCCTCCGAGCTGGAGAGTGACATCGTTGCATACGCCATCACCATCCATTACTGCCATCGGTAAGAAAAGCAGCGCCCGACAGGCAGCGCTACAGTTTTTCTTTCAAAACGGAAACGTGGGGCCATGGAGGAAACTGAGTGAAGACAAAGCGTTGGATTTGCCGCTGCCACTGCTTTCAGTCAAGTGGTGTGGACCGTTTGGGCATGCCACGACATCCCATGGATGTGGACTTTTCTGCTACTTGCAGTTTGTGAGAGTTCCGTGGGCCAACAAAACCAGCACAACACTACATGATAACAATACTACTGAAACACGGATGCACGGGCAGCACAGAGTCAAGCAAAAACGAAATCTTTCAACTGCCCGCGTTGTTGTGAACGGTAAAGTCAACGAGTTATTTTTTCCAAACATCAAATAGAACTGGACAAATAATATTTTCTTCCATACTATAATGCAATGCAACACTATTTTTACTAGGAGAGGTTGAGTACCAGTGACGGAATTATAATTAAGAGTGCCTACATCATTGGGCCAGTACTCTATAATAAGTCCCTGCGGCTCACAAGTCGTGTCTTACATTTACCTCAATTTCTCGATTACTAAAACTTTGTTCGCGATAATATTGAAGCCCATGGGGCCAGTGGCTGCATGGCTGCGCCGCTGTGGCACCACCATCACCATCTGGGCCTGGCTCTTGCGCGCCTGTGCCACGCGCAGCCAGCCTGTGGCCAGAGCGTGAGCAGCGGCGACTAGGAAGCAGCCTAGTTGGTCTGGGAGTTCGGACAGTAAAGGTTGTCTCTTGAATAGCTATTGCGCTCTGCGTAGTCTCTGAGAGCCTTAGCTGGCCACTGGCTCTGACGCCATAGCCCTGAGCCCTAAAGCCTTAGATATTCTCAAGCATCAATCTACCAATTTAGCTTTACCTTTGCCTTTAGTGCCCCTTTAAATGGTTTTTAGTTAGGCGGTGCGAGATGACTAAGCACTGGCAGCGCACTAAACTTTAGCCCAATTGGTAGTAGACAAATTCTCCAGGATCACTGCGTTACTATCTAACATGCCAGCTGTGAAATGTACAGAGATCTACAGCAAGACCCACCAGGGAACCATGGACGCCATCTGTCTTGAGCTCACGGTGGTTGGAGAACTGGACGTAGACCACCCGCCCGCGTACAGTTGGCGAGGCCTTGGCAAAGTAGTCGACCATGGCGATGGCCGAGCTCTCGTCGGCCAACTCGAGGAATGCCTGGTTCTTGCCCTTGAGCTGAAGCACGTTGGTCACTTTGCCAAAGGGCACACCCAAGTGCACAATGTCCGTGTCTGTCGCATCGTTGGGGATGTTCCGGATGTGCACCACCCTCGAGGGCTTGCCCGCTCCAACCACCACTTTGCCACCTGTGTCCAGCTTCACCTGCAGGTCGCAACATGGTTCAGAGGTTGCGAGTCAACTCCCGTCACATGCGCAGCCTTCACCACGATTAAGCAGACTGTGGTTACTGATAACTGCGCTCGTTGCTCAATCTGCACGGCAGACATAACCACAGTCAGTCTCTTAAGAATGGCTGTTGTGAACTGGGCTTGCCAACCTCGGTTTGCCTTCACAAACTGACCTCAAGCAAGATGGCAGACTCCATGGCAGCAAGCATGTGAAGCATGACTCAGCAGAAAAAGAAAAATTTAGTGAGTAACCTGAAGCTCAGGAAATGCTCACAATCAAGTGCTAAAATATGCATGCCACAATGCAATGAACACAGTATGAGTGCGTAATGAACTGTTTCGACTTTTGTACTGGCTATGTTGGCGACTGCCACGAAGGCAAGAGTTACTTTTATTTTCGCCAAGTGACCAATTGTTTCAAACTTGTGAACGGCCTTCAGTATCATACAGTGAATGTACACAGGGTCCTGAATATTCCGCTGCACCTGTTCGAAAAAAAGATTTTTCGCTCACTGCTGCACTATTCTTGCTCGAATTTTGCAGAATGATCGCATTTTGTAGTCTACTTCGTTTAGTATAACACTTGGCACAGTCTCAGGGAAGGCTGCCACGTGTTGCCCGCTCCTGGAACAGGCGACTGCCCTCCCTGAAACGCTGCTTTCTGCTGCTGACGGCAGGCGGCGACATAAATTTATACTTGTGCTATCGCGACAGCAGCTCGCATCCACAAAGCACAGGCAAATTTGCACTTCTTAAAAACCAGGCAATTAACTGCGCCAAGTGTTCTAGTAAACAATGTGGACTCCAAAATGCAATCTTTCTGCAAAATTTGAGCAAGAACAGTGCAGTGGTGAGCTCAAGACCATTTTTCGAACGTATGCAGTGAATATGCAAGACCTTGAATGTTTTGCATGTCTGCATGCTAGTAATTGACTTTCTGTCCATTTGATGACAACGTGGTCATGCTAGTTTGCTTGAACAATGGGGAAGGCAGAGAAATAACGAACTATTTTTTCTGACAGCTTCAAAATGTTAAAATAAAAGTCAGGAGAATACTGAATATTGAATCCACAGTGAGAAACACAAATAAGCAGAAACTACCCGTTGGCAGCCGAAAAGCAGAAAATTCTAACCTGTTTTCAACTCTAAAACTGCCCACATTTTGAATGTTCGAAAAACCAGCCCACTCGAGTGGTTGAATTCTGATGTCTACAAACTTTCAGGACACTTGTGGAACATCTCAAGTATAACAAGTGCTACGAAACAGAAGTGCTTGCCTTAAGATTGCTTTTATTCTTGCTTCTGTGATTAAGTATCAGTGTACACGTCAACCACTGGTTATGCGACAACAAAGCTACCACCAGTGCCTCACTTGTGAAATACTATGTAGGGGACCTACGTGATTAATGTGAGGTGAAGGAGGACGAAGCACAATTAAGTAAAATTTCGTGTTCTTGTAGCCAACACCCATGTCCCTTCATTACATACACATATATGTCTAGTGGTATTTTCACATATTTATTATGATATAGAGTACCTAAAGGTGGTATTTTTTGCTTGCAACTAGCGACAATGTTACACAGCCTGTAAGCCGATGTGACTAACAATTTTGATCGTCTTAGGTATTAAGGAAAAGCAAAGAAGTGCTACTGCTACTTGTTTTGAACCTTTGCGTACGTAAGCTTGAAGGAGTCATTACCTCATCATGTCATGGAAGGGTGCATACTAATGTGACATGCCAGAGTGCATGGTTTTATGCATACGCAAGTTGCAGCAACGAAAATTTTAGGGAATGTACTGCTGCTTATAATCTGGAAGATACGATACACAGAAAACGCAAAGAGTACACAAGAATGCAAAACCCCTTACCAACGGCAAAGTGCTCTAAAAGTGACACTAAATTTTCCCATCTAACAGGTGTTTGAGGTGGACTTTGAAAGTTCAATAAAAGCCCCTCACCTTTTTGGCATCATTGTTGTTGTCACTGTGGTTGTTCTGAGGGCTCATGATGGTGCCATTGCTCACGGCGTTGGTCTGCGTCAGCAGCTCGTCTGATCCACGCTGCAAAGATATAAGAAGGACATTGGAAAGTCTGTTAAGCTCCATATGCAAACATACAAGGAGTTTCTCCTGCTTCTACAACAGCACTGGTTAACATACAGAAAGAGCTTGCATTCCCGAGAACACGCTCTAACAAACTATGAAACATAAGAGCAATACAAATCACTTGCCAACTAGGATCCTCCTGTAAGACTCAAATGAGCACACTAGCTCCAGAGAAAGACTTATCTGAATTGAAGGATTGGAATTATAAACACGACGCCAGCAGAAAAAGCTAAACAAGAACAGCCGCAAACTATCCAGTAAACAGAACATAGCTGAATACACGGCAGCTCCAGCTTGCATACAGCGACAACTGAGTTTTGGATTAGGGGATGCAAGCGGCCTGCGTACTCAAGAACCCAAAGTTTGATTGGGTTCTGCTAGGAGAAGTGGCTAGCATATGCAAGCAGAATGAAGCCTCTTGCATTCCGCTTTCTGATCTAATGAAAGAGCTGAATGGCTTTTTTTTTTTTCAATCTTCTGATTGTGAAGCAATTCCCAGCAAGTAGCAGCAGGTCGTTTATTTAGGGGAAGAAGTCCCAGCGCTTCACACAGCTAAAGATGGCAGCACTGGGGAGTCTACTGAATAGCCCCAGAGATACAGCCACTGGAAGGATTGCAGAAGCCCCACTTGTTAGGCCTCAGAGTTGGCTCAGGCCACATGGAGTGGCCCAGACACTTCCAACAACTGACATGCATAAAAATATTAATTATCCTTTTAAGTACACAAAAGGTAAATGTTGCATTTCTGCATACCCTGCTGCATTTTCTGCCGTGCTGAGAAAACCAAGGAAACAAATGCATACAAACTTCCAGTCTCGATCCCATGTGCAGTTTTATCACATGATCCTACAACAGCTATCCCCAAGGGTGTGTGGAGGAGACAAAACCAAGGCACTTGTTCGAAAAACTCGGACTGCTCTTATTACTTGAAGCAAAAGCTCGAGATTCAAGCTCCCATACAAGATTCTGCAAGCTTCCGACTGCTTATCAGACTGTTTATTAGTCAGAAATGCTTTGAAAGAAGCACACCTAGTTGCAACCATGGGATATAACCACAAAGACAACGAAATTAAAGCCCGAACATAGTGTAACTAATTCTAAACCAAAATTACTGGATGCCGACTTGCAGTTCAAATTAGGTGCAACTACTTTTCATTGTTCCCTCTCGCTTCTTAGTTCGCAGTAAGAGAAACAAACTGACATTCAATTCTCGAACGAGCCCTCCTTTCCAAGAACCAAGTATTATCGGAAAGGCTGCACATCCCATAGAGAGCACGTATCCTGTTGTGGCTGCCGTCTCTGAAGTAGAAAGGCACACCACAGCACTTATCAGTCTAGTGCTATCCAGTGAAGAGGTCAAAACCTCCATGATAAGAAAGTATCAGTAAAGACAAGTACAACTCAAACAGACGGCAAACTGCCAGCCAAGAGCGAAGAAATGGGAGAAGAAGGAAGAGTTACCTTCCTACTGGAAGGCAGCCAAGTATGCACCTGAACTGACTACCAGAGAATAGCTTAGGAAAACCGCGTATAAAACAGACCCCCCTCCCTTCTGCTTTCATGGGTATGGTTAGCAAAAGCTAAGCAAACGCTTTCCGCATGCTAGTGTTGGCCAAGCGCCAGGAATGCGTCCCCAAGCCTGCAACAACAATAATGCGGGCTCAGATCTTGCAATCACTCTTTTCTGTGCTTTTTGCTGTTGTCCTATCACTGCCACACTTGTGCACTGTGTCATTACTGCTGGGAGCGGCTGTTCGGTGCGACGTGTTGTAAGAAAAAAAAAATTCTGGACCGAGAATTGTGCTTGCAAATGTTGCAACTGAGCACCACTGCATATGATAAGTGAAGGTGGGACTGGTAGCTGCGTTAAAGAGGTCAAATGCGTACTACTAATTAATGAGGCTCCTAGCACCTAGCAAATGATACACAAATTTCACAGCTATGGAGAGTATAATATACTGCACATGGTGTTCAAAGACCCGACCATTACGCTTAAGTACATTGTTAAAGAGAGCACAGTTTGAGCAGTCCTCTTGGGAGCATCACCACACATTCACAGTCCAGGAGCGTATAAAATTTATGCAAGCAAAGCTTTCTGGGCTGCTTGTGTTCATGACAGTGTTGCGGCGATGCGGATGGCATACGACAGTCGTGACATGATGTTTAATGTTACCTTGCGTGCAGCCCTTGTGTTTGTCTACGTAACATGAAACACAGAACAACACGTGTTTGCTCGAGGCATTGTAGTGTGCCACTGATTTGTAGCCTGCAGGAACATTAGCACTGTCAATATCTCACATGGCACACACCACATCACGGCTGAAGTATTTATTAGCTAGACGGCTGCGATGCTTTAATGCCGCTTAGCATCTGCATGCCCTGCATCAGTTGTTCGCATGGACAAAGTTACACGATGTTTACTTTTTAGAAATAGCTGAAAGGTGCTGTACCGTACCTTGAATATAATTTTTTTTACAGTTTGTCCGCTACCGCTGTGATGTCTAGTAATAGTAGAGATCCTATATGAGGACTGCTTTTTTACGTTGCCTCTTTCTACTGCCGTGATCCTCTTAGTGTGCAAGCTGCCCCTAATGAAGAATGGCAATGCCCGTTTTCACCCATTTCATCACGGCATTGGGTGTATGCCCAATTCTCTGTCTCCCTTCTACTATTCTAGCTATCCTCTGGGCTGTTGTACTTGAGAACAAAGGTAAGCCCTACAGCTTTTGCAATGCTTTTTGGGGGGGCTCACATGGAATTGCCGCTACCCAGAGAGCACTGTGTTGACAGCCAGGCAGCTACACAGCGCTCTATGGCGACGCCCATGGAATTGTTGTAAAAATCTCATAGACCCTTCTCCCGTGCCTCTGCCATGTGCATTATACACGTTCTCAACCAATCCCCAACGTGGCATGCAGGACAGCAGCAGCAGCAGTGGTACAGTCGAAGGAAGATGCAAAGAAATCTTCGCTTTAGAATATAGTGAGCATGGTGTTGAAATTAAGACCCAACACCATTAGGTTTAAGCACAACATTAAATAGGGCATGGTTTGACCAGCCCTCTTGGGAGAAGCATGAAGCCCGAATGCAGAGGCAAGAACATCCTGCTCCTGCTCCATCCAGCGAAGGAAACGGCCGTGACGTCGGCGTAAATAATGCAAACACCGGTATCGCGGCATAACAAACAGCTCGCGAAAAAAAAAAAAAGATGTCTGCCCTGTCAACGCTCGCCAGCAACTCGAGCAACGGCACCTGGCTGACGTGTTGCAACAGCGCGCGCTGTCACACACACTCGCACACCAACGTGCAGACGCCACCAAGCTCGCCCTTTCAGGGCAGCCTATCACAGCCACAAATTAAGCAAAAAGCAGCGAGAGAGATGGGAGAAGAAAAAAGGGGGACGCAGGAAAATGGTCGAATGGAACACACCGCGCATCAGAAGCCGGCCGCGACCTTGCCTCTTTCCGCGGACCGAGGAGGGAAGAAGGGACAGGGGGGGGGGGGGGGTTACGACTGTCGCTTGCGCAAGAGTTAATCGCGCGCGCTCCGCCGCACAGCTGCCGCCGAGACGAGACTGGGGTGCCGGGCGTCAAAAATAGCAGCGGTGACGGCGTGCCAGGACGGAGAAGGAAAAAAATAATGAAAAACGCACAAACTGCTTCAAATGTATCAACGCGCGCCGTCGCACACGTATGCGACCGACCAGCGTAGCGAGATTAGCGAGAGGACGAACAACGCTAGAGGCGTGCTCTCGGGGGGGGGGGGGGGGGGGGAGGGGGGGGGGGGGTAAGCGCGGCCTGCCAGATAATCCGGCGTCTCGCGGCCCACCTGTGCAGGCATGCGCCAAGCTAGCTGCGGTCGCTTTCGCAACCATCGCCGCTGACAGGTGTCAAAAGTTGAGGTGGCGTCGTCCGGAGTGTCGACGCTGGAAAGGTCTCGCGCCTCGGCCAGAGCAACGCGGCTGCTGCCTTTTTTCGAACGGTTCGGCCGCGAGCCCTGTCACACTGAATTACGTGTGTCCTCGTCGGGTCACTCAAGGGTCCCTCAGGGGGGGAGGGGGGCAGCACTCGGTCTCATAGTGCTTGCGAGAGAAACCATCGAAAGGAATGGCGACGGCGTAAGGATATTTTGGCGCCGCGCAACAGCAAAACATGCGCATTGGTCGAGGCGGAGGAGCTGCGCCGCAGCAGAACACTTTCTCCAGTGGCGATCTCTAGTGTAGGAAGTGCGATCGGAACTGCTCGAAAAGCAGCGTTGTTGTCAACGTTTATTAAGCGAAAGGAAACGCGAAGTCTCTTGGGAAGATGACAAGGGAAATGATCATCGTGGGAGGGGAATAACGAGGGGGAAAAATCCACGATAGATTTTCTAGCCTCTTCGGTTCGGCCGCTCGTAGGTGCCAGCAGGCACCGAGGAGGAGAGTTTACCCTCGCGAATAGCAGCGTTCACGAGGAACGCCGAGAGCCAGCTTCTCTTCGACGTTAACCACACCTCTCATTTTGTCAGCGCAAATGCCGACGCCAAACAAACGGGCGCAGTGTAGACGTCGGAAGGGAGGGACTCATGCAGCGCCGCTGCAGTCAGTCACTGGCCGAAGCTGCGCGTGTTGGTAAAAACGTGTTCGGGATACGCAAATAAAAAAGCTCTCCCCCTCCCCCCCCCCCCCCAAAAAAAATTCACCGACTATTAAGATACTCCATAATGCGAAATTTGTGCGTAGCTCCACAAGTGTCTTCAATTCGCGGTATATTGGGTGGCGCGGTCAATCTGTCTCGTGCAGCACGTTGCAGACGGAGCAAAAGTGTGGCGCGACTGCCTCGCAAATCGGGAGGTCGCCAGTGGCAGCGCGTGGCTGACGCGTGGGCGCGATGCACAGCAGCCGCCGCAGACAGACTACCGCTAATGCAGCGCTTTGTTTCCATATATGGCATCGGTGGCGTCATCGGTGAACAGACGACGCGCGCTACTCTAGCGCCATCGTCGCCGCAGAGCGCCTCTTGCGTGGCACTACGCTTTTCTTCTCACCCTTTCGCTATGACCCCCCCCCTCCGCTTCCCGCCTCATGGTTCCGCGTTCCTCCTCGCTCTCGCCGCCTTTCATCCCCCGCTGCGCTCAGCGTTCGCTCTTTTATCCTTCGCTGTGCTCGTTAGTTCGGTTACGAGTGATGTTGACGTCGACGCTCCCGCAGGAAGGGTCGCCTGGAGCTGCGCTCCAAAGCAACACCGCCATGCAGGGGAATGCACGCCTACGGAGCACACAAGAACGCGCCAGTGCGCCCCCCCCCCCCCCCCATATAGCATACCCGCTTAGAGGCTTTCTAACGTAACAAAATATTGCGTTAGAAATGGAACAAGTCGCAATGATTTCGCGTGTGTTTCGAAACTATCAGTGGTGTGAATTTAAAATATAAAGCGTAATGAAGTCCGAAGAACGTTTGAAGCAAAAAGCACGATCAACAGGGAACCCCGTGCACGAACTTTCCATGGAAACTGAGCGACCGCCTCCAGCAACACAGGTTCCGCATGTCATCATTTTGAATCACTCCCTATTGGCTATCATTTCCTACAAGAGTGCTCAAGTGGCTTAATGTTAACGGACTCAGGGAATAAAATCACCGGTACTGGCACGCTCAGAAGCCAAAATGCCTTTTTTTCTGCATTCATTTTTTTGACGGCCATCTGTATATAAACTGATTCTGAAGCAAGCTAGCGACACTCCATGCACAAAATGAGTTCGACGGAGGTTGGGATAAATCAAATAGTGTGTGTGGGCGTGCGGGGTGTGATGTGTTAACGTCTCCCGAAGTTGCACGGCGGACAACGAGGGACGCGGTATATAGTGGAGGATTAATTCTGGCCACCTGTGCTTCTTCGAACGCGCACCAAATGCACTGCGCAATTACTAACCATGATTTTCAGAGTGCTCCGGCCCCCCTTCAAAGGTAGGCGGAAGACAGCGGCTACATACAGCTTTTAAGTGCAAGCATTAGGTGGCCTCCAACGGCAAATATAAAGAACCAATGAGCGGAACTGTTAAGAGCGCTCCGAAGCGACCGTTGCTCGTTCACCCAGTCCCTTGCTTGCATCTGTCCCTACTTCCAAACGTCCGCGATCTTGGGTGAACTGGCTGCTCACTTCACAGCCACCATTATACTAAAAAAGCGCAACGAGGAAGCTCTGGAAAGGCACGCCAACGCCGTCTTAGGACACTTAACGCCGACTCGCGCGTCAGAGATAATCTCTCCGTCTCCCTTGGCAGGTGCGGCGCGATCAAAAGGATACCGGGGGCACGCGCGCGACGTGGTCGACGAGAAACCGCGGTCGCTGCTAGGCAAGCACGTGCCCCCGCGCACAGAACTTCGCCGCGCCGCAGCGGACTTCCGGCAGCAGCGGCAGCAGCAGCGGGCGCCCGCTCTCGCCCAAGGTCGGACGGCGTCGACGACGATGGCGGCGGCGACCCGCAACGACTCCCGGCACGCACTGGCGAAGCTTCGCAGGACGCTCGGCTGGGTGGTGGGCGACTATTTCGTCAATGCGCGGCAACACTCGCAATACGTTCTCGGCAGTTCCGTGCAGCGCCGTGGAAGCGCGGGCGCCGCCGACCAATCGGCAGGGCAAGCACGCCCTAAAGGCATCCCGTGTTTCGATCCCAGCAAGCGCCTCGAGCGTTTAGAGGCCTCCCAGCCTCGACCCCTGCTGCACCGAACTTTTGAGACAAAGATAACCTCCAGGCCTGCGGGTCTCGCGTTACGTGACGTCATTCCGCGGCGGTCGACGGACGGCGCCGATCCCTTTTCGAAAAGAACGGCTCGCGATCGGCGCACGGGGGGGCTTTCGTAGACGACGTCGCATCGCGTAGCGCGGAAACCCACGCTGAACGACCCCTTCCGAACCGACTGCAGCGACAGAGTAGCAGTAGCCAGCAGAGGCAATGTCTAGGGCGCGTGCTGCGTATTGGCGCTGCAACGCACCAAACGCTTATCATGCGACACGAGTGCCCAGCTGTCCGTTAAAGACGCACAAGTGTGCATTACTCGCGCACCAGTCCTAAATATGGAAGCAAAAATGACTAGCTTCATTCAGTTGAACTCGACGCGAGCGGGTCGAATAAGAAGTGGAGGTGACCCGACCCGACTGGCCTTTACACCCACCTTCCCAAAACGGGATGGGCGAGCCGACACACCGCTTGCCTAGAAGGGTCGACCGGAACAGACGACGGTAGTTCGGCACGAACCGCTAGAGTTTACGTGAACCCAACGATCGCTTTCTGGCCCTACAGGCCGACTTCATCAGACCTTATGGGGGTCCATCAAGTAAACGTAGCTACTGTAGGCTGCAAAGACACGATGTGCCAAGCACGAGCGATAGCCCTCGGACATGGGAAAGAAACCTGACGCCCTCCTCTACCTTGGAGCAATAAACACACTGCAAGTATGGACATTTTTAGTCCGCGTTTTGTTCCCCGCCGAAAAAAACAACAACAAGAAAACTTGTGTTTATGTCTCCAACTTCGCGGCGAGCCAGCCCATTCAACGTGCGGGACGGTCGCAACGTCGAAATGCGCAGACGCTGCGAAGCGTTCTGCAATAGACAGGCGCGCGAGGCATAGGCGTCGCAGAATGGGGAAGGAAGTCGAAGCCAGAGCCGTAGCCGCAACTCGTCAAACGAGACTGGCAGGAATGCGCGCCACCGCGGGTGTCTACGCTTCCCGTTCCTTCAGCTTCCTTCGGGAGACAACCGCACAACTAGCAGGAAACGCGTTTCTCTCTCTCTCTCTCTCTTTTCCCCCCTTACAGTCCGTCATGAGCAGACGCGTCACCGACAGGCGCAGCGAAAACAATAAAAACGCCGACCCGCTACACGACTGCAGCGGTGAAAAACCAAAACAAAACGAGAGGCCCCAAAAGCGGCTGCTTTCTTCGCCAGAGGCGTCACCGCACGAGACTCCTGTCGAAACCTTCCGTCTCGCTTCGACTGCGCGTACCGCACATCGCAGCTGCACAGCAGACTGCCGGGGGCAGCTCGTTAACCGCCGCCCCCCCCCCCCCCCTCTTCCCCCCACGGCGACAGTGTAGCAGTCCCGTCCGCGAAGTGCCTTCGCAAAACCGACAACCAAGGAGGTGACGACTGCGAAACGTACGTTAGAACCGTCCAACATATCGCGCGAACAACTAACCTGAACAATGGCGTCCAGTTAAATCTCTAACCGTTTCCATCACGTTTCCGGCATACAGTTTTACAGCAGGCGGATGAGCCATCGTTCAACGTGTCGGCCTTTTTTTTTTTTTTTTTAACTCGCACGTGCTGCACCAATCAATGGCGGAGAAGCACGGCGAAGTTTGACGTCCGATTCGGCACGGAGAACCAGCGTTGGCCAGGAAGTGCAACGGCAGTTTCACTGCACAAGTCATGCCGACGCCGTCCGGTAGGGGGCGCCACGAAATTGACAGGACATTTCGCACGATAGGAGACGCCCGTCCGCATCAACGGTAGCGAACACGCTCGACGTACCTTACCAAACGCCTCCTAGATAGTAGCAGGCCAGTGCACTGTGCTTTAATGACAGCCATGCCATTTGTAAAACCGTTGACGCTACCCGACGCGCCCAATCGAGCCCTGGCCATGGCGGCGCGCGCGTTCAGAGGAGCGCCGCGGTTTCGGCATAAGATCAGACGCCCAATGCCCAGCACACGTGTGCATCAAGATGGGCGGTGAACTTGCCCACGCGAAATACTGCATGCGCTACTGAAAAACTGTGCCTTCCGCCCGTTATAGCCCGCCTGCTAGGGCGCTGCCGTTGGCACGCTAAGTCTGGGTGGCCACGTGACACAAGTGCGAGCCAGCGGACGGATTGACACGCGCTAGCGCTTTCGATCCGACCCGACGGGGAGGCAGCAGACCCGCGAAACAGCGCGCGTGGGACCTATTTCGCCACGCAGACTCCTTGGATACAAAAGGCGCGGAAACACTTGTTCGTAGTCGCTCGGAGACGCGAAACAAGACAATCTCGCCTCCTGCGAATTGAATTCGCAACGGCTGAATAACACTCTGCGCTCGACGGGCCCATTTCCTCGTGTCAGTCGAGCTCTCCAGACCCTCGGCGTTATGAGAGCGCTTCCCTTTCGACCCACTCAAGCTGGGTGGTGGTGGTGGTAATTTTGGGGGCGAAAGTGCCGGCATCCTGTTTAAGGCCGTTTGAAGCGCCGACCTCTTGGAACTGGGTAAATTGACAAGAAGCGGAGGAAGCGTCCACTGGAAAGCCGTCAGAGAACACCACGCGAGACGAACCAAGGAAGGAGAAGGGGGGGGGGGGGGGGGTGCTCTAAAAAGGCGCCGATTCAATTAGCCGCGCTGACGGGGCGGAAATAAAGCGAAGGGGGGCGACCCAGAGCGCACAGACAGTCAGCCGGGAAACCCACGCACCGCTTCCTACTCTACAGAGGAAACGGTAAAGCCTGTAATGCCCGATCACAGTTCCACGTCGCGAGGGAAAAAATGACTTTTTTTTTTTGCACCTTTATGACTAGCCACGGAGAGTACGTTTTACTGATGAAAAGAAAATCAATGATGTTTTATTTGAGCTATAACAATTAGCATAGTAGTTCGTCATTACTAACTTCTTAGATTGATTATCCACAGCTGAAACTTCACTTTAGCTTATCAAAAAACGCAACCATGGGCTCTCTGTGTTAACATCCACGCGCTTAAATCAGCCTTTCGCGACACATATGTGTCAAAGAGTGCCGTACATGGTGCGTTAGGCATTACAAGGCCAGAGCGAACGCACACAACGGTAAAAGATCGAATTATTGAGAATCGGGCGAGCGTGAAAACAGCGTCCACTTATAGCGAAAAGAGCTACGCTACAACTGCGGCTAGGCGCAGCGATTCTCCGGCTCCAACGAAAAAGTTAGATTGCCTGCCCAGCCAGCACAACATCGCAGGAGGTTGCGGTTCCAACTATCGGGCCAGTGAGGAGCCCGCAGCATCCCGCAAAAGGCGGGCCATGCGTGGAGTTCACAGTGTCACACACCTGGGAAAGGCCAGTTCCCTGCCAGGATTCGTAGCAGCACTTGCTCAAAAAAGAAAAAAAGAAGAAAAAAAAAAGAAAGAGCGCTTTCAGGTACTAGCGCGTGCGATGTCCTATACAGCTCCACGCGAAGCAAAAATTGAATCTTGGCCACTTATTTCCGGTCGTGGAGATCATACATTTCAACAAAATAAATAAATAAATAAATAAAATGTCACTTGAGGAAAAAAGTAATAGTGTTGCTAATAATCTAGTCATTGGTTTTCTAAACTATCTACAAGATAAAAATCGCCCGTACATGTCAAAGAACGCTACTACGTAGGCTATGCGTTTTCAGTTTCCCGTGCTCACAAAGAAACCGTGACACACATCGTCAAGAACACAAAGCCAGAATCACGGCGCTGCACCGAGACCAGTAATTTGTTCGGTGTTCGACGGCGCCAACCATCTCGGTCAGAATCGGCGAGGGCGACCACCTTGGCCTCGAGCCAAACCCTAACGATGCAATAGAGTCGGTCCGTGCAGAAACGCGTGAGTGCACGCAAAAAAAAAAAAAAAAAAAAAAAAAAAAAGAAAGAAAGAAAAGAAAGAATAGACCAGGTGGTTACGACGACTTAGAATACCGAACCACGGCGTCTCTCTGTTCGCTTCACGGACGCTAAGCCTCGCAAATTAACACAAAGCCCGTGGTACGAAACGCCACGTGGTAGTAGCACGCCCGCAAGGACGGCGCAGCGGATGGACAGCGCTCAGTTCGCAAACGCTGGCGGCACGGATACACGCCAGCGGCCCCCTAGCGGGGGAAGGAAGAAATCGATGGAGCACGAAGTGAAGAAGGAAGCCGCCGCGTAACCACCACCACCACGCACCGGTGGGTCGTCGCCATGGAAACTGGACAGAAACGACCGCGCAAGCCACGTGCCATGCAGCTCTACAGCCGGCCTACGACGGGAAAGAAAAACAAACACGCGACCGCTCGGTGCGTGTGTGTGTCCTACTCCAACACTCCCTCCCTCGCAGGCGCGCAAACAACCGCCCCGAGCACTTCATAATGCATGCGCGGTCATCAGCAGAAGCCGTGCCAGAGAAAGGAAGGAAGGCGAACGCAGCAGAGCCGGCGGGGCAGGTGGAGCACACGCGTTGATTGAAAGCCGCTCGCCGAATAGCGGCACGGGGGACCCGCTCTTTCCGAACAGCTGCCGCCGGGACCAGGCGCAACACGTGCTTTCAGAGAGGGGGAGGGGAGGGGGAGTCGTCGCTACAGGTCCGCACCCTGTATGCAATGGAGGAGTCGTCTGCACCGAGAATGAGCTCTGTATATAAGCGACTGGACCAGGAGCGTTTCGTCAGTGTTACATCGTAAGTTTAAAGGGGAAATGATGCGCTAGCTCGAAGACAGCGAGTCGGATCGGGAGGACAGAAAACACAGACCTACAGATATAAACGATAGTGTAGGGTCGGTATAGGGATACACAGGGTCATCGTTTTTTTTTTTTTAAGTTTTATGGATTTTTAGAAAAATAGCCAGTTGCAGATAATTCTACTCCTTAGCTGGATTATTCAGAGAGGCGGCCATGCACGAAAAATCGAAACACATGATCGTGTAACTAACATAAATCCGCAAATTATCTTTTGAGTTGGTTACTTTACGGCACATCGCAATTTACTAATAGTAGCCAGTGAGATTCCAAGGCGCATCCACTTGGAACGAATTTCCAGAATAACGCCAGTTTGGATACAAGCGCCATCGAACTTGCCGTGAAAATGCAGCGTTGTTTCACTATCGCAAAACGCTCTTTCGTGCATTGGAGCACAAAAGTAACCGGAACTCCCGCGAGGGCCAAGTACAGAGAACTCAATCAGTGCTGTGCACACGGTGAACGTACCGAAGAATTACTAGGGGGAAAAGTCGGCGCGGAATCAAATGCTCGCGAGCAGCGTGACCCGCAGAGCCCATCGTTCCGTCGCCGGCTCGACTGGCCCCGCACAAGACTGGTTCCCGCCGTAGTCCGGCGCCAGCCTTTCTTCCACACCGCTGAGCGCGCTTCGCCGTCACGGCGGCGGAAGCAGCGCACTTACTGGGACGAGGACGACGCTGGGCGACCCAGAACGCGGTTCCGTTAATCTCTGGCTCGACGAGAAGAAAAAGAAAGCATGACAAGGAAAACGAAACACGCTGGCGAAGATTCGGCGGAGGAATGCGTCTCGCTACGAGAACGAATAAGACAGAGAAAGAAAGAAAGTCCGAGAAAGAGGCCGTTACACCGGACCAAAAGCTCGCCGGATCGAGGCCGGGTCACGGTTCAACCGGCGACAGCGCCCGAGAGGAGCTTGAACGGATGCGAGGCGAAATGCGCATCGGCGAACGTCGCCCAGTGAAAATGACCCCGACGTCGTGACCGCTGGCACACGCGTTTCGGGTGCGCTCTTAACCTGCAATGGTGAGTGACCCCCCCCCCCCTCCCCCTCCCCCTCGCCCGCTGGAATGGCCGAACTTTGCGCGAAAAGGGACGAGAAGGGTACCTGGGCTGAGCGGCATCCGGCTCACCGGATTCGCCAGTTCCCGCAGCCCATGGCTGCCACGTACGGAACGCTCCCGATTCTGGTGTCTACATATGCGACCGCTTCCTCCACACACACACACACACACACACACACACACACACACACACACTATGTCGAAACCTGTTACTCCGGAGCCTTCTACTAACACGGCGCCCCCTCATAGCACTGCCAACCGCGCAGTTTCGGGACGTTAAACCGCGTTTTCTACATGACTGCAGCTCCCATCATAGCGCACGCCTCCGAAGATCGCGACAAGGCGACGATTCCGTCAACGTTTGACGCTTCTGCCGCGAAGTGGGCCAAAATACGAGGAGAGAAGTACGGCGCACGGAGACGCGCTTCCCTACAGCATCCGCCTCTCCGCGCCTCGGCCCAGTGCGCTCTCGGTGGAGAAGCGGCTCGTGCCCCCGCCTCCGCATCGTTCCGTGGCAGATCCACATCCGGGTGGGGATGAGCCAAGCGGCAGAATCAGCAGAATTACGGCGCGGCTTAGCCCCGCCCGAACAGCGCCGCTGCTGTACGCGCATCATCGGCGCCCGCCCAACGCCACCTCCAGATAGCACACACGGCTCGTTCACTCCGATCTGTGACGTCATGCTACCTGGCCCGGCTGCCAGAGAATCCAATGGGGATGGCTCCCGAGTAAACAACCGTGGTGGTTTTGACGTCACCCTTTTCTCGCCAGCCTCAGCAATGGAAATTTCGGGCCGGTTAGCTAGCGTGACGTCATGTATCGCAGTGAAAGGGCCTTGCGTGCTATCTAAGTGGCGTTGGCCCACCGCGGCCTCCCTCGCGAAAGCGAGGCCCGCCGCGAGGGAGAATGGGAGAGGGAAGGCCAAAGCACAAAAACCGCCCGTCCACAGCACCAATGTGGCCCGGCACCAATGGTGGTAACGGCGAAACCGTGGTGCAAGGCTGTGCCCCTGCCTCCACCACTGCCACCTCGTAACTCCGAGAATTTCAAAACCACCGCATCCGACACTCATGTTTGTACTTGCCCTCACCTCGCTGTTAAAAAAAAAAAGAAAAGTCCTCGGGCGATTGAGAGCACGACAACAAACAAATTATAAGACAGCAGGAACTCGACACACACGTAGCAGGACAGGCCGCTCATGATGATGAGGCTTTGCCCTTTACATCGGGTGGGCGCAAGTTTTGGCAGCCTAGCCGGTACGTACGGCTATGCGCGTAAATTCGAGCTCCGTATCGTAATATTTGTTTGACCAACTAGCAGAACGGGAAATGCTCTCCAGACTGTAAAGCGTCAGACGTACACGAAAGTGTACGGGCCAGGAGTTGGTTTCTTGCGCTGCCCGTGAATAAAAAATTTAAATTTAGGAATGCAGTCCAAACTCCGCATTCCGAACTTTCCAGTGCATCGGTCAATTGTAGTTTATGAGTGTTAATTACGAAGAAATTCAGGTTTTCTTTTTTTTTTCGGCGATCCTGTGTCCCGTATACTTTTTCTCACGGGTGTAGGTGCTTTGTAAAAAAAAAAATTCTGTTGCGGCTTAGGGTGGCGTTAGGGCAACGAATCAACCAAGCCCATCGACTGCTACGTCATGTTGTAAAAATGAAGGAAAAGGGGTTTATTGGCTTAGTTACACGGCTGCAGTTACGGAAGCCCACTCCACGCCAGGAGCAGGTTAAACGTCCGAGTTCGCATTAGGAACCTCTCTCCCACTGTTCCAAGTCTCCGCTGTAATTACCGTTGTCTTCCCTACTCTAGTCGAATTGGGAATCTCAGAACGGTCCAGCAGAAAATCTTAACAGTCGAATCCGTTGCGATACCACGCCATGCTCGAAACACTGCAGTAATCCCGCCTCCGGAGCCCGATGGTACGGAATATGCAGTAGGAAGGCAACCTGCGAATCCAAGGTCGCCGTCATTGTTTGGTAGCACTGGACGGGGGTCTCTCTCATGGTGGGGTTGGCGGCCTTTTGTGAACCCGTCTAGAGTCGGTGTCCACGCTGCGTTGACCTCAGGATAGGCGCTGATGGATGAGTGGTGGTTTGCCTCGTGGCAAACGTCTAATTAACTGAATCCCAGGTCGCCGTCGTTGTTTGGTAGCATTAGATGGGGCCCCCCTTTCATCCTTAGCTCAGGCTGCCAGGTGATGGTGGGCTTGTGGGCTTTTTTGGGAGCCGTTAAGAGTCGGTGTCCACGCTACGTTGACGTCTGGATAGGCGCTGACGAATGGGCGGGTGTTTGCCTCGTGGTAAACGTCCCATCAACGCTTTCGTGGTGTTGAGACGTAACGCTTCCTTTCTAAAGCACAATACAAACGAGACGAAAGCCTATTAAAGCTGGGCGTGTGACCGAGAGAAAGGACATCCGTCACCTGTTGTGGCTCCACCCAGGAACGAGGGCTACAAGGGAAAGGATTCTCAAGAGCTGCCAAGGTAAAAGATTACCCGAAAAACAGCTACAAACGTTGGCTCGTCGAGGTTGCAAGTCACTACTGCAATGCTCACATGAGGCCGACTTCCACGCTTTCATTTAAACATCGCCCCCTACGCCGCAGGCCCAGATGTCCAAATTAAAAGAAAAAAAAAACACATTGCAGAAGGGGTTAAAAGCCAAGCACAAGGACCTCAGTAATGTCGACCCGTAAGCGTGACAGAGAGATAACGCGCTCAGAAAGGCGGGCAGAAATCGTAGGCAGCAAAAAGCGCCGCATTCCTCGGGGTGTTCGGCTGGGCGACCCACATAACGGCCGGGAGGGCGAGAGGACACCGAGCGCAACCTTTCGCCTCCCCCGTCCCGCCATGCGCGGCGAAACCTCGAGCGAGACCTCCCTCCCCTCCCCCCTTTGCACCCCACGTAACCCGCCGCAGGCGTCGGGAGAGTGGGAAGCGCGGCGCGGAGGAGAAACCGTGTCACCGAGTCGGTCGGTCGGACGCCATTGACGACACCACGTGGCCACGCTGCAGTGGCTGTTCTTGAAGCCCCCGGGTCCGTGATTTAAAGCGTATTCACCACGTTGGAAAGTTTTGTTCAGGAGCTCACTCGACACACGCCTTGCCTCTTGGATGAGCAAAGTGCAACTGACAGTGGTCCGGACTAAAGCTTTAAGGGTTTTAGTCCGGGGCAGGATCACCGTCAGTTGCCCCCCCCCCCCCCCACACACACACACACACACACACATTTTGGGGTTTCACGCGGTAAAACAACGATCTGATTATGGGGCACGTTGCAGTGAGTGGAGCTCCGGATGGATTTTGACCACCACCGGTTGGGGGGGAGGGGGGGGAGGTGTTCTAACGTGTAGTTAAATCTAAGCGCGCGGGCGTCTGCATTTGGTTCCCCATCGAAACGCGGCCGTGATCTAACCCGCGACCTCTCGAGCTCACCCGCGCAAGACGGCCGTAGCCACCAAGCTTCCCGCGGCGGGTGACCGGCCGGCGAGCAGGAACTTTTTTTTTCCCTGTTTGCCGAATGCGCGCGCTATCCTACACCACCACCGGCAGTGGCGTGAATTTTTTTTCTCGAGCGAAGCAGCCGTCGGGCAACGGCAGCGAGAACGGGTGTTTCCGGTTTCACACGCGCGAGAAGAGTCCTCCGTTTTTGGCTACTTGCTGCTGCGTTAGGTTACCGACCCCGCGTGTTATGTATGCACGCGTCGTTTGCGTAATCACTGTGCGTGCCACATTTCTTACCGGGAAACTGAGGAAGACCCGACTTTCTTGTGGAAATCGTACGAAGCTAACACAGCGTGTACGCCGTCATTATCAAGTTGCCGTTTTTTTTTTTTTTTCGGGTTTTTCCGGGTGTTTCATGAAAATTCCCTGCCGGTCTTCTATAGCGGGGGTTCAGGCGCCAACAAAACTTAGTTGCATTTGTAGGAAAGACGCCCAAGCGAGGTCAATGATCACAATTACATATGATGAAAAGCATGAACATAAGAAGGAGCGCGCTTACACTACGTCCCCGCCTGATGGAAGCGGCCAGCCTGGCCGCTAACAGAAAGCGAGTTCCAACACGCGTGAATGGCTTCGGGGGGAAGCCGTGAACTGTCTCTGTGCCGCGGCGGCGGTCGCCGGACACTGAGTGGACCGGTGGCCACAGTTCCGCGGAGATTAGCGTGAGAGCTCCTCGTGTTCGTCGTTCAGCTGTGACGCACCATCAGATCATATTTAACTGAATCATCAGACCCACCACATTCCACCCAGCCGGCCGGGCTCACACTCGCAAAACCAACAAAAGAAAGACGCCATCATTTGCCAATTACGCGGCTTCGGCTGAAAAAAGTCGTTTCCTACTGGCCGCTTTAGGAATTCCACTATGTCCCCGAATTTTCCATAAATGACGAATTTCTTGAGAATTCCAGGTTCTCCATGATAGCAGATACCTCGCAAAAGAACTAATGCAAGGAAGGCATAGAATTATGTTGAAATTGAAACGTGTAAATAGGGAAAACGGTGATAGAAGTGAAAACAAATGTATAGCACGCCAGGCTAAAAACTCGATCCGGCTTCTCACTCAAGTCAGTACCTGCTTCAATAACTACCAGCAACACCTTACGGCGGTTTGGAATGGCCGCTCATCTAAAATGCGGCAACGACCTGCATATCAGGGTGGCGGCGGCGAGCCCAAGAGGTGTATTCAAATGCAAGCAACTTTTGAGAACTGTTCCATGTGCTCCTAAATATGCTGTGTACATACTAGGAAAAAAAACAAACAACGAAAACCGCAAAAACCAAGCGCGGATAAGGAATCTTCGCAACGGACGCCGAGATGTCCAGCTTCTGGGGCAAGACTGTTAGGAATGGCCTGCCGAGTTGGCAACATGCAAGTTTTCGCAGCCAGCTGCAGCTGCGAGCGTGGCGAGCTTCCCCGAAGATACCATGGAAGCCTTCAACACCCGCCGCGGTGACTCGTTTCGTAGGGACCCAGAGGTGATGCGTCAACAAACCCTCGGCGCCGCTATGAGTAAACGCGATCGGCGGATCAACTATTGTCAGTGAAATCGGCAACGCCTTCACGGTTAGACTGAAGCAGGGGGATTTCCTGGAAGGAGATGCCTTGCGGTGCCTTTTCACGGGCCTTTGAAGACGCCAGACAATGGACAGCGGCGGAGGCCACTGTGCGAGGTCCGCTCTGGAATTTAGAGGCGCCGGACAAGGGACAACCGGTGGCCACGGTGCCTGGTCAGCTCGGGGAACCAACGTCCCGCAGAGAGGCGGCTTGTTTACGATGTCGTCGAACGGTTTGCCTCACCTAGGGATCTAGGGAACACGAAGTGTTTAAAAACGGCCGTTTGTCGGCTGCTAGGTGTGCTCGTCGTCGTGCTCTGTGCTCGTCAATGTACTCGTGAGCTGTATGCTTCATCTTGCGGGCTCCATTTGGGAGTCACGCTAGACTGCGTAAATGTATCCAATGTTTAAAATGTAAACACTGTAAATAAACCCTGTTCGCCTAGTCCTGTCGCCCGATCGTCCTACAAGCCCGATTCCAAATCTCACAACGTAAGCTGCTACGCCACAGAATGCTTCGCACGAAACATGACGCTCAAGAGTGTCCATCGGATCACAGCGCACAATAAATCGACAGTGACTGACAGAGTAAAGACACCACCAAACTATGCCAGTCCCTGTCCCATTTATTGTGCGCTGTGATCCAACGGACATGTATAACCAACTATCCCACCAGTTCCGTCCTGAACAAGCTCAAGAGTGGGCACGTTGTCGTGACGTGCCGCCGTGCAGCGCGCGCCAGGCGTGCTTCCTAGGATGAAGTCCGAACGCCATGAACGAACTCCGGTGACCGAAGAAAACGTCCCCCTCCCTCCCCTCCCCCCGTTTTGTTTTGTGTTCTTGCGTCGTCTTACATACACTTCCAAGCGCCAACATCACCCGAACATCTCGCGACTAGATTTGTATACGCATCGAAGCACAACATAGCATGATAAATGACGGACGTGGCTGTCGCCCGTCTCTCTCTCTCACGTGGCGTGGCGCGTGAGATACGAAAGAGCAAACCCAGCCCACGCGTGACCACGTCTCACTGCAGCCTCACTGCAGCTGTTCAATGTGCCGCTTCTCGCGCAGGCGGCTGGAGCACGAACTGCGTGAAGCTTTACAACTGCTCTGCAAAGCTTGTTCAGAAACGCTCCAAGCGCTTTAACTGTGCAAGCCGACCTCATCCTGGATGTACATTTTCCTGCGACCGACGGACGGACGTCAACAACGCGTCCGACCAACTAACGCATCCATCTTTTCTCAGCCCTTCTTACTCTCGTTATTCGCAGACCATCCTCGACTGGAAGGTCTTTCTCCACTCTGCTGAGTACAGCGTTGCAACCGGACTGTAAAAGACACCACGCTTACAAAGAATTGTCTGGGAATATCACCGAAGCGCAGTTACCACTAACGTTGCAGGGTGGCGAAGCCGTCCACGTTGTGCAGTCGAGGTGGAGTGTTGAGATGCGAGGAACGTTCTACAATATGGGCAGTTAAGTCGCAACGATACCAATGGACAATCAACGACGCCAGGGAAAGCATAGGGGAAGGTAAGTGATTCGTTCAATCGTCTTGCCGTTCGCGCACTACGTACTATCGCGCTCAGAGTGAGCTACAACGCGCATTCGCGTTGCAGCTCGTTACTGAACGCGGCAGTAAGTCTCTCGTTCAGCATCATTATGCAACATCCCCGCCACGGAGCACTTCTGCGACTCATTTCCCGTGGGTCGGCGGGAGTTGGCATCACGACGCCGAGCCCTGGCCAGATCCTTCACCTTGAATTTCGCAGTTCCCGGGGCCCGGACCTCACGGCACGCAGGTTAAAAAATTAAATTATGGGGTTTTACGTGCCAAAACCACTCTCTGATTATGAGGCACGCCATAGTGGAGGACTCCGGAAATTTCGACCACCCGGGATTCTTTAACGTGCACCTAAACCTAAGCACACGGGTGTTTTCGCATTTCGCCCGCCCATCGAAATGCGGCCGCCGTGGCAGGGATTCGATCCCGCGACCTCGTGCTCAGCAGCCCAACACCATGGCCACTGAGCAACCACGGCGGGTACGGCACGCAGATACACAGGGTCGCAGCGCGCAGGTGCGCGAGAAAACAACTCGCGCTTCCTAGCAGGGGAAATGCAAGGAACGGCGCATCGCGTCTCGGCGAGTGTAAAACAGCGCCGAGGCATCCGTGCCTCGTGAATGGAACGCCCGACGAGGTAGGGGCAAAAAAAATATATAAAAATAATGTAGAGGCGAGAGAGTGCGGCCGACGACCAAAGGGACAAGAATAGCCGGCAGAATGGGGCTCAATTAAAGGAACGCGAGGGGGAACGCGCAGACTGGGAGGGCGAGGGAAGAACCACGCGCAACGGCGGCAGGTTGCTGTTCGCTTCACCTTCGCTCGGCGAAGGCGATCTTCTCGAATCCCCCCCCCACTCTCTCTTCCAAGGAAAGGAAAACCATCCAGGGCGGGAAAAACTTGGAGGGGAGAGAGAGAGAGAGAGAGAGAGGGAGGAGAGAAGCCCCGGAGTGCGAGTTGCCGGTTGGCTGCTCGCAGCGCGCGCCTCGGTCCGTGGCCGCGCCTCGCTCCGGCGGCGCTGGCTCGACACAGACAGGAAAGCACTTTAACCTCGGCCAAGGCCACTCAACGTCAGCCACCACCCCTCCGTCTTCCTCCCCCTCTCACCGCCACGACCACGCCGCCGGTGCGATGCACTTGAAAAAAAGAAGAAAAAAAAAATTGTGCCTCCACACAGCCGCCGCACCAGCAGCAGGAGCAGCCCACCCCCTTCCCCACCACTCTCCCCCGGGGCCGATTCTCGGAAACCGGCGAGGGCGAAAAAAAGCGTCCCAAGATGGCGGACGACGCCAGCGGGACGGGACGACGACGAAGGGTCGCGCGACTTTGCCGCTTCGAAAGGGGACTTTGCCGCTTCGAAAGGGAAGAGCCGCGCGAAAAAAAAAAATCAAATACGAGAGCCGACTGCGCCAACTTTCGCTGCGAGGCACTTTCGCCGCGAGTTGTCATCATGGCGAGGCCAAATGGTGACTCGACAGGTCAGGATCGAGATGATCGCCCGCAAAGTCACGTACCGCGGTCTTCGAACGAACCACGTGCGCGCCGGCACCTCGATTGCCACTGCACGGCTTCCGACCGGCCATCTATCTCGCAAGTCGTTTGCGGCACTGCCGAAGGTACGAGGAGTTCAAGAGCAATGTGCTTCAAGGAGGCGGAATATAGTGCAGTTCCGGGCGTAACTGTCTTTGTTAACGGTAGGATTACGCAGTTCTGTTTCTGCTTGGTACATGAGATACCACAGCGATACGCGACACTTTAGGACCTCTGCACAAGCATGTGGTGCACCGCAAATTTAACGGGCGCCGAGCAGACGACGCAGCGCGGATGAACACATCTCGAGGGGCATTCGGCCCTTCCTATTGGCTAAGGAGTCCTGCAGATTCCACAGTGCTGCAGACGACTTGCGAGACGGAGTAAAGGAATTAAGTTCCACGGCGTCAAACCTGCGGCACTCTGGCCTCTCCCTATTAAGAATTCGCTCCCTCTTCGTTTCTGCCGAAGGTAGTGGCGGGGACGCACGTGAAGCAAGCGCTTTCGTTTCGGAACGGTATTGCCACGCCAGCATTGTTACCGGGCCCCAACGGCCTTCTCCGACAGCTGCTGCACAACCTGCGATGAACACACATCAGCGCGCGTCGCTCGAGCTGTCAAGCAGCGCGCGTAAATCACCGACAGTGCGAAGCCATGTCGCACCTAGCGCGAACCGCTGTTAGCCACCCTACCGCTGTTGCGCTGTCGACGAAGTGCCCGCTCAGGAACGCTTCCTCACAACCACAGAAAATTTCGCCGTGCTGTGTTGACACGGAAACGTTGCAACATTGAAATAGAAAGGAATGAACTTGTACGAAGGAACTCTTAGCACCGATGCGTTTCCCTACCAGCCCATTCGGGGTAGAAAAGGTTGACTCGCCATCCCAGCCCTGCTAAAGTGGATGTTCAACGAAGCTGTTGCAAAACCACCGCTACGATTGCTGAGGGGGGATGCAATGCTTGATTGATGGTTCGGATGCTTGTATGCTTGTTTTGAGCTTGTTCTTTATAGAAACGTACGCTGTTCTGTACGTTGTATGCGTGATTACAATGAATGTATGCACAGTTCGCTTGACTTTGCTGAGCGCTTGTAGCCTCTGCCTTATGGGGGTATGAACCATCACATTTTTGCTAGCGTACGGGGGTATGAGCCACTGCTGATGATGATAGATGCTTGACGAGCTTGTTCTTTATAAAAACGTACGACGTTCTGTACGTTGTATGCGTGATTCCAATGAATGTATGCACTGTTCGCTTTGCTGAATGCCTGTAGCGTCGTAATTACGAGGGGAATGAGCCACTGCTGATAATTTCTGCTCACGGACGGACACGAAAAATGCCGACCACCGAGAGGCCAACGACATCGCTGCAAAAGCGACAATCGTCCGCATTTTGCCTGATCCATCTTGCCGGGCGGAGGACAGTGCTACGGTAATCGGAGACGGGTTAAGGCTTCCTAATAACGTCGCTTCGATGCATGTTCGGAAGATAATAGTCTTTTCGAGAGTGTGTACTTGCGAAACGATGTTGCGCAGACTTACACCCAAGGTGGCACGCAAGCCCCTCTCACTTGGATCTAGGCTGGTGCCAGAGTGGTTACCTTCCGCGATTTTCGAGCAGTTCAGGTAACTTCACAACCGCTGCAACAATAAAAGCGTCTTATTCATGCGCCACCTCTAGCTGGTTACCCGGACATCCACCGACCGTCGCAACCCGCTTCCCATCTCCTTCAATGCAACAAAAGGTGGAAGTATCGGGTAACAAAACAAGAACACAGCAATTTTTCTACCAACATACGTGATCCATAGCACAAATCTCTACGAAGATATTGGGTTGGGAGCGAGTCCCTTTCTGCGTAACACGGTCCTGGGGCCAGTTACTTATTTTTCCCATTGGCTTTTTCTCCTAAGTTACTGCTTTGAGTCGTTTCACACCCTTTATAATTTATATTTGATTGGCTTTCAGGCCCGTTATTGCTTCAAGAAGGAGTGGGCTTGCCCCCACTTTCGTTTATTTTCTTTTTAAATACAGGGCAGCGAAGAGTTTGGAGTGGGGCCCAGCACCTGAAGACCCCTTTGAAGTGCCCAAAGCGAATACGTGTGTCCCGGGCCAGATGCTGACAAAAGGCGGTTCAGCCTGGCCCGACGTGTCAGGCCCAAAGCCAGGCCGGACCCGATCAACGGCGGATCAACAAAGCAAGCGGCAACAGAGAACGAGAACATAGTTAATTACGCCTCGGCCGTGGTCATTGCAGACGACGGAGACAATGGTACAGGCAACAGTCGCTATAAGCGATTTGTAACAGAAAACAGGGCATGTTGACCGTATTGATCAACATGCGGCGCCGTGTTAAGGGCGGGCGTGCAGCTCGCTTGACATTTTACATGATACTTGACATGATACCCGATGGTGAGCATGCCCGCACCATATGTGGCATCGCCTGCTACGTCACATCCCTTGCTGGCGCCTGCTCCGACATCTTCGAGATGTCTGCTTGGCTAACCGTCGTCTCCATCTCCGTACCGAAATTCGACCAACCCGCACTGCGAGAAACCTCCGGGCAAGTGACACAAGAGCCAACTTCGAAGCGTGCACGCGACGTCAGATCGGGGCCGTCCGTAAGGTGAAGGCAGATGCAGCAAGCCGAGCTCTCCGCTTCTTGCCCGGTGTACCCACCACGGATGTGGCTCGAGCTTCGGTATTCGGTTCTTGGGAGACACCGAACTGGATGCACGATTGTAGAGTAAGCGTTTTCGGTTATTTCTTCATTTTTTACTCGTGCCTTTATTTTTATTTTTCATATGATCTTTTTTCTCATTTTCCTTTTATTACCTTTTTCCCCTTCCACAACGCTGCGTAGCAGACTAGAACGTAGTTCGGGACGACCTCCCAGTTTTTCTCTAATCTCTCTCTCACACACACACAAAGCTGGAACCCGGACTGGTCCGTAGAATGCGGGAAGGGGGGGGGGGGCTTGCCGAGTCCTCCGCGTGTCAGGGTGTACAAGAGCAGCTGCCTGCAATCGCGGATAGCCGAAAAACTGTATGCGGATAGCCGATACTGTATGCGGCTAACTGACGCCGCCTCAGCGGATGCGCGCGCCTCTCTTTGTACGGTTCCCGTCGGAGGCTGATGAGTCACGCGGATCCGCGATGCCGGACCAAGCATCTCACCGGACGTAGGGGCATCGTTATGTGCGGCTCGCTTCGACGGGCGCGCGCGCATGGGGTAAGACTCCGGTTAGCCGATAAGCGCTCGCACAGCACAGTAATACAGCTGAACTATGACTCGTATTCGGGAGGATGCGTTTCCGGCCAGAAGGTGGCCCCTACGGCGAACGGAGAGTGCGTGGCTTCGATGAGATGGGGGCAAACCTTACGTACGCGCTTCGATGCTCGTCGAGTGAAATAGTCTTGCACTCGATACACAGAGCCCTCGAAACCTCCCCCCATCGTTAGTGTGCAATAAGTGCAATAAAAAGAAACAAAAAAACTACCACTCATTGGAGTTTGTTCATGAGGGGCCAACAGTTCGGCAAGTGTTCCGTCGCCAGAGCGACGCCAATGAGAAATTGACTCGCGTCCTCTTGATGAAGACATTCTAAAAGCCTGCAACTGGCTTCCACATGATGGAAGCCTTGTGTCTCGTTCCTGTGCTAGACGGACGAAAATTCACAAAGACATGTCAGGATGACTAAGCGATAATGAATATTTCTCAGGAATACGTTCGAACTTGTTCATCCCCTTGTCATCGTACCAGGATGAATTCTCTACCAAACGGGGGATACACGAAATGCCGCGCTCCCAAGCAACGAATCGCCACTGCGCAAGGTGACAGCTCGGCTTTCGCCCCTGCGCAACCTCGAACTCTCACAGAAGCGGGACACGGTGCACGGTAGGCATTCTCTTAACGCCACTGCAGAAGACAAGGTCTCCGGGAGAGCGTGCGCGGCGATTAAAATGACCCGTGGCGAGGTTTGGCAGCGAGGCCGCGCGACATTCTTTCCTCCTCTTATCGCATCCAGGCGAAACGCGGTGCCGATCGCGAACCGGCCGGCGTGTTTCGCGGCATGCCGCCGAACGGCGCATCGCCGACAAGAATACCGCGACAACATTGGCCTGCGCGGCAGAGGGCTCCATCTTTTTGTTTCTTTCTGGAGTATTGGAGACCCGTTGCTACCGGCCGACAAGTCGTGTAAGAACTCGGGAGTAACCGGTAAGCACGTCGCGACAGCGTTCGAACGAGCGTAATCAGACGTGGAGCAAGTTCCAAGCGTAACATTGTGCCTCAACAACGGGGGACCACGAAGCATATCAACTCTCGAGTGCTTGCTGGTACGTCTCGCAAGTTCCGATATGGCGAGAAATGACAACCGCAACATGACCAGGGAAGCCGGTGCCGGATAGTCTCACAGCAGACAGCACAATGACCGGCTTTCGGAAGTGAGGAGAGGGGTTTGCTGGAAGAGAGAAGCGTGAGAGCAAAGCAAGCGGCGGAAAGTGGAGGAGGAAACACGGGGTAGATGAGAGAGAACGGACATGCAAAGCCGGTTAACAACACGCGGTCGCTCAAGCAAAACTGCAAAACTGTCCAGACGGGACAACACAACCGGAATTAAAAACAAGCAGTGAGCGAGAGGAGGCAAACTCACCATTTTGTTACTCTCTCTCTCCACACACTTCGCAGAAGCGTCGACTGTCAAAACGCAGCGAGCAGAAAGGGAATCCCCTCGCTTCTTCCACCTCCTCTCTGAACGTATCACTCCAAGCAAAAGCCGGCGTCGCACCGCTCACGCACACACCCGCGCGCGCACACCAGAAAAACAGAAAGAAAAGCGCACAACGCGATTTCTATCTGTTGTTGGTCGTCTCGCGGGAACGAACCGCCGTTCCGAGAAAAAAAGCGCGAACGCACTGCGCGGCCAGAAGGTTCAAAAACACACCCACACCGCTCGGTGTCGTCTGCTCCGTTCGAATCCTCCTCGGGTAGGTTGGTCGTTCGACGCCGTATGCTGCGGTTCCCACACACGGCAATAAAGAATACGAGGAGAAGGGTTTTGCGGCCTCGCCGGTATTTCGAAGCGCGTTGTTGAGCCGCAAACACGCTCGGAAACGCAACAAAAGCGAACAGTATGTCCCGAGCAACGGTGGAAAAGCTCCTAGCGGCAGTCGCTTCTCTCTCTCGGTGAAAAGTTTTCAGCTGAACTCCGCGAGGGAAGGCGGGAACCTGGGTCGAGGTATGCGGGACTCCAGGAGGCGCTCCACATACAAAGAAGACAAGAACCGTGTCTCGGCACACCTGCAGCGTTCAAGGTCGCGCAGTGGGGACCCTTTCGTCGCTATTTCTCCCCTTGTAGCCTTCGAGGCAGGCGGGATCTCCTCTTCGAAGCACGCTGTTGACGACTGACCCGCACAAACCTTGTGGCAACGCTGGATAAGTAGAACGCACGTTTGTGACCGGTCTCTCTCACTCGCGATGCCAATAAATACGACGACAAACACAAACACGCATTCACACGCAAACACCAGAAACAACACCGGGATCACTTATTGCAGTATGGGGTTGAACCGCCGACTCGAAATGGACGGAACGAGTCGGAAGCAAGCTCCGAGGTATGTCGGTGGGTTACAGGCCAAGTAGAAGTAGATAATCCGAGCCTTGAGTGCAGCTCCGTACGCTTCAAACGGTAGGTAAGTCCCGAAGTCTTCAAAAGGAGATGAAAAGTGCGGTTCCTGTCTTGGCGATAAAGACTTTAGAAAAAAAGCACGTCGACGTTCTTCGAAACGGCAGGTTGACGTCAGGCACCAGGAACGATGTCTTGAACGAGCTTGTTGGGCCGGAAAACAAGCGAGACCGCTGAAGGGGGGCTCACGCCCAAGTTGTTAACGCACAGGGTGTCTCGCGTGAGACGACTGTCTTTTAAGTGGCACTGCCGTTGGCGTGAAGAAAGATGACCGACCGGAGAGAAAAGAGGTGGATGAAAACAGGAGTGCGCTCCGAGGTGACGGAGAGTTTGTGACCGAGAGACGTTGCTTTAGTGGTGGGTGAAGTGGCGTAGGAAAAACAAGTGTGACAGAAGGGGGGATGGAAAAAAAAGAGCGGCCAGAGCAGCAAAGTGCTTGGCTGGCGCGCGTCAGGAGGAACGGAGCCGAGCAGACGAAAGTGTGCGCGCGCGCCGAGCGCGTCCGGTGTAGAGGGTAGGTGGCGACGCGAGCGCCGCGTAGCGCAGACTGGGCGTCCCGCGCAGACGAAGCAAAAAGAAAAAGGAGGCTCACAAACGGCGCTCCACTAGCCTCGACGACAGGTGCCTCGCGGCCCTTTCCTCAGAACCGCCTCTCTCTCTCCTCGCATCTCGAAGAGAGTCACGCTTTCTCCATCACGGGAAGAGCAGCGCACGCGGGAACACGCTCCGTCGGACCACGCCATTGGACGAGCGGAGAGCGCATCGCACGTCACGTGACGCAAAGTACGCCCGCGCTCACACGCGGTGAGACGAACAGAAAGCAAAGAAAAAAAGGCGCGCGCGCTGCAACAACGGAGCGGCACGATGCAGCGGCGGCGTCCGGCGCGGAGCAACGCGCGCGCGCCAGCCTCGATTACTTCGTGCCGGCGAGGGCCCGAGTCTTTTTCTTGGCGTCGTTATCGTTGCGCGGGACCCCGCCGCCTTTCTGGCAGCGTTACATGGCGGCGAGGCTCCCCTCTCCTCCATCTCCGCCGCCATTCAAGGGCCGCCCGCAATGGATCGGAGGAGCGCGCACAACCTTGAAGCTGCCGCGAAATGACGGCTTCGCTCGGCACCGATGCGCCCTCCCTCGGCCTGGCTCTGCAATGGCGTTGCCTTTTTTTTTTTTCTTCTTCGCAATGCTGGTGTTTTCTTCCTCGACTCGGCAGACCCGTCCCGTTCCGCTCCACACGGCGCCACTGCCATTGGCTCGCGAAGAAGAAACCAAACAAGCAGCAGGTCCAGGAATGCGAAGAGAGCGGCCGCCGAGACGAGAGAAGGGGAAGCCTGTTTCGCGGGGCGCACAGTCCCTCTCCAATGGCACTTGTTGCCGCCAAAGAGGGAAGACGGCGTCCGCTCTCTCTCTCTGCTCCGTCGCTTCGAGAAGAGCGCCACAAGCGCACGCCGACCATTCTTCCTGCCATCAGCGCAGAGTCACGATGATGCGTCCAGTTGCGTGCGCATGACAGGGACAGTCCACCGCCTGCCCTCCCGTCAAGGTTCCTACAGAGCAGCCCTAATTACGCGGGCCATTCCAGTGGGGCTATGGATTCTTGCCCCCTTTCCCGCGCACCTTTCCCGCTCGCCACGTCTGGTAGGCGTTCTCACGTCGCATCCTCGAGGGCTGTCTTCTTCCCATTGTTCGGTGTATTTTTCTATTGGCCTCGGAGATTCCCTCCGCGCGACCTTCTCGAAAGGTTGTTCTGGTAACACCAGACTAAACCAACCGGCTAGCCCCGACTATCCACTTTTCACCTTGTGTGTCACTGCACATAAAGCCTTCGCTACCGCTCGGCATCTTGGCAAGCGACCATTATTTATGCACTGTAGCTGCATGTAACGCACGCCAAACAGGCGTACCGCCCCACGTGTGATGTCACATACTGCTGTCAAGCTAAAGCTGCCTAACGAACCTGGCGGCGCTGTGTTGTGAATCTCGGCGCTGGAGACTCCGGCAAAATCAGTGCTAAGCAAGAAAGCGGACCTGACCTTGAGTCTGGCCGACGTCCGAGGCAACGTACGACGCAAATTCTGAAAATTTTAGCCTGTCAAGACTTGTGAACGGTTGTAAGGTTCGCTAAGAGAAAGGAAGATTTCACAGCTGTTGATCCGATGGATGGCTAAAAAACTTGATCTGTTGGGCAAAACGTCACGGAAGTAGCGGCCTTAGCCACTTTTGGCCCAGGACCGAGTGTGAGGGAAAATGCGCTCATCGATCATCAGGTGTGCGCCTAAAAAAAAATCGACATCGCTCGCTTCACTGAACGACGCCGTCAGACCTGAGCCTGTCTTTCGACAAACAATAGGTTCACTTACATTCGCGCCAAATGTCACTTCGACGGAATATCAGTGCAACGAGATTCAGTGAGAATTCTGCTGTACGCGATATTCTCCCCGAGTCGGAAGGAATCGCTGAAAGTACAACTTCCAGCTGAACGTTCAAATGGCGAATCAGTTCGAAGAACTGCAGCGCAGGGCCACTATGCAGGCGCATCTAGACTTTTGCTGAACATAACCTATCCTTAATATCGTTTTTTTAATTAATTTCGAAGACTGCTAATTACCAAGCAAAAATACATGCTATACACTTGGGTACAACTCCACATAGCGCAGGAACTTCAGCAGCTTTCTGTAATCACAGGTATCACGTCCACAAATGATCCCATTTATTCCACTCGGAAGATAATGACCGATGCGACCGCAGTCGTGCCCAAACAGTCGGCTGGCCATGCCGTAAGGGCGGGTTTATCGCCCGTTTCGTGCCTGCGCCTTCAACTACAGATACCCAAATGCCGCAATACGTCAGATACGTGATCATCTGTGCCGTCACATGACAATTCACTCTCCCTCTTTCCTCTTTCTATTCCCCCTTTTCCTTACCCCTAGTGTAGGGACCAGACGCTCGTCTGGACGATCTCCCTGCCTTTCCGCTCCTAGACGCTCTCTCTCTCAAAATTTGTCTCTCAAAATAGATGCTACTGGCACAACGCACGCATCTTGGAATCTGCACTCGATGCCTTCATGGGATGTACTCACAATTGGAACTTGAGTACCTTGCGCACACGAGTCAATTGAGGCACAACAACGCTCACGTGATTCAAGGCATTAGATCCCTTGTACATGCTGCTGAATCCCCGACTCAGTACCTCAACAGATTCGAGTTAATTAGTACGATAAAAAAAAAAGGAGGACGCTTAATCTTCGCCTGTAAGGGTGGAACGCGATAGCATTCAAAGATCCCCTATTTTTTCTCGCGCTTCCTGGCAACTGCACTCCCCGTAGCCGCAATCTTTAACGGGAAACGCTGGCGGCGAACGCTATGCACCAAGGCGACCTTTCTTGGTAGAAACGCGGCCTCTTGCGAGGGCCGATCCCGAAGGTAGTGCACAGCCGCGCCGGAAAAAAAAAAATACTTCAGTTTTCCGATATCGTGGCGCAATTTTAATACATATTTAGGTCCGAGAAGACTTAACATAAAAGCCATGCGCTGTCGACGTTTTGTTCCATGACATTTGTTTGCGAGCTGTCACTCTCACAATTCCGGGGAGTAACTTTTGTAAAGAATGCAAGACAAGGTATGAGCAGCTTTAGTGATAGAATGGTGTGGCAATATAGCCCGCACATACCGCATGCCACATAGCGGAAGTTTGATTTATTCAAACTCCGCCATCGTGTAACGTCGAATGGTATACCCCACTTCTCTCTTCAGACAATCGAAGCTAAGCATGGTATTGGTTCGAGCGAAGCGGAAGTGCAAATACATGGCAGGTATGTGGCGAGACAGAAAGAGCACCAACCACAAGAACACAAAGAGCGTAAACGCAGCACTGTCTCCTAACTAATTTTCAATAATCACGCAAAGACACATGCATACGCAAAAGGGTCGAGAAGGGAAAAAGCCCACCGAGAACCCAAAATAAGGTAAGCAACCAGCCGTGTGGAGAAGCGATTTATAAGTCATTCACTGTGCCCTCGAGATGTGGCAAGAAATGCCAGCTCCTTGTCAGCAGCGAAGTATACTGAAGCCACACTTACGCGCAAAAACGCATAAAACGCACAGCAGAAGCGCAGCAAACAATCTGCTCGAAGTACTGCAACAGATAAAAGGTATCAAGCAATAAAGAGGCAGGATGCCGAGTGAAGAAAATTCCAGGGGGGTCTCCTCCTTACAACGGGGGTCAAGACATCCCGCTTGCGGAATGTAGATTACCCCTTTTTTCGACCGGCGATCGCCTCCGAGGCCGAAGGGAGCCGTCAAGAAGCCGGTCCTGACGCGAAAGGGTCCGCCCAACAGAAACCAGGGAAGACTGACAGGCGCGCCGCTTTTGTTGTTACAGATCGGCGACCCCCACCCCCCCCCCAACCGAAGAATGGTCCGGCTGGCTGCAATTTGGCATACCTACCAGTTTCTCGCAAAAATCACCAGAGAGAACTGCGGCACCGCGATCGTTCAACTACAATGTGAATGTGTCGGGGTAGTAGTCGCATTTCACTAGGGCCACTACAGCTTGTAACAACCTCAGCCAAAGAAGTCACAACACAGGAATCACTGCCATCATTTGGAAATTGCTTAACTTCAATTCGTTATCGTGTCGAATTTGCTTTAGTGCAAAAGCACTGCTAGCCTGCCAACCTGTATTTCGCCTCTGCGTGGAGCCTCTTCAAACGGGGGTTTCGCGTGCACAGCCTGTTTTCACTCAAACGTCCACGTGCTTCATCATCATCATCATCAGCCTGGTTACGCCCACTGCAGGGCAAAGGCCTCTCCCATACTTCTCCAACTACCCCGGTCATGTACTAATTGTTGCTATGTCGTCCCTGCAAACTTCTTAATCTCATCCGCCCACCTAACTTTCTGCCGCCCTCTCCTACGCTTCCCTTCCCTTGGAATCCAGTCCGTAACTTTTAATGACCATCGGTTATCTTCCCTCCTCATTACATGTCCTGCCGATGCCCATTTCTTTTTCTTGATTTCAACTAAGATATCATTAACTCGCGTTTGTTCCCTCACCCAATCTGCTCTTTTTTATCCCTTAACGTTACACCCATCATTCTTCTTTCCATAGCTCGATGCGTCGTCCTCAATTTAAGTAGAACCTTTTTCGTAAGCCTCCAGGTTTCTGCCCCGTACGTGAGTACTGGTAAGACACAGCTGTTATAAACTTTTCTCTTGAGGGATAATGGCAACCTGCTGTTCATGATCTGAGAATGCCTGCCAAACGCACCCCAGCCCGTTCTTATTCTTCTGATTATTTCAGTCTCATGATCCGGATCCGAAGTCACTACCTGTCCTAAGTAGATGTATACCCTTACCATTTCCAGTGCCTCGCTACCTATCGTAAACTGCTGTTCTCTTCCGAGACTGTTAAACATTACTTTAGTTTTCTGCAGATTAATATTTAGACCCACCCTTCGGCTTTGCCTCTCCAGGCCAGTGAGCATGCATCGCTGTTGGTTCCCTGAGTTACTAAGCAAGGCAATATAATCAGCGAATCGTAAGTTACTAAGGTATTCTCCATTAACTCTTATCTCCAATGCTTCCCACTCCAGGTCTCTGAATACCTCCTGTAAGCACGCTGTGAATAGCATTGGAAAGATCGTATCTCCCTGCCTGACGCCTTTCTTTATTGGGATTTTGTTGCTTTTTTTTTTTTTTATGGAGGACTACGGTGGCTGTAGAGCCGCTATAGATATCTTTCAGTATTTTTACATACGACTCGTCTACACCCCGATTCCGCAATGCCTCCATGACTGCTGAGGTTTCGACTGAATCAAACGCTTTCTCGTAATCAATGAAAGCTATATATAAAGGTTGATTATATTCCGCACATTTTTCTGTCATCTGATTGATAGTGTGAATATGGTCTATTGTTGAGTAGCCTATACGGAATCCTGCCTGGTCCTTTGGTTGACGGAAGTCTAAGGTGTTCCCGATTCTATTTGCAATTACCTTAGTCAATACTTTATAGGCAACGGACAGTAAGCTGATCGGTCTATAATTTTTCAAGTCTTTGGCATCCCCTTTTTTATGGATTAAGATTATGTTAGCGTTTTTCCACGATTCCGGTACGCTCGAAGTCATGAGGCATTGCGTATACAGGGTGGCCAGTTTCTCTAGAACAATCTGCCCACCATCCTTCATCAAATCTGCTGTTACTTGATCCTCCCCAGCTGCCTTCCCCCTTTGCATAGCTCCCAAGGCTTTCTTTACTTCTAACCCGCCGTGGCTGCTCAGTGGCTATGGTGTTGGGCTGCTGAGCACGAGGTCGCGGGATCAAATCCCGGCCACGGCGGCCGCATCTCGATGGGGGCGAAATGCGAAAACACCAGTGTGCTTAGATTTAGGTGCACGTTAAAGAACCCCAGGTGGTCGAAATTCCCGGAGTCCTCCACTACGGCGTGCCTCATAATCAGAAAGTGGTTTTGGCACGTAAAACCTCATAATTTAATTTTTTTCTTTACTTCTTCCCGCGTTACCTGTGGGATTTCGAATTCCTCTAGACTATTTTCTGTTCCATTATCGTCGTGGGTGCCACTGGTACTGTATAAATCTCTATAGATCCCCTCAGCCACTTGAACTATCTCATCGTGCTTACGAGCATCACGTGCTTATGTATGCGTAAAATAAATGTGGTAAGCGAATCGGCCGGATCGTCGCCGGCGGAAACGTCTAAAGAAGAGGTTGTTCCAACGAACTCTGCGACAGAGGCAGCGGGTTGTCGACCGACTCCTTAGTCCGGATCACAGACTGCGACTCAATCCGGTAGCTTTCAAATAGCTGCGGACGTTTCACACCCGCATCGCAAGGCCAAGGAACACGTCTGTCTTTGGCAACGGCTGTGACGGGCATCTTCAAGCGGGACTTCATCGACAACCTCTTTGGCTTTGCGTGCCCTGTGTGTGACGCACGATGGCACAAGGTCTTGGGACTGCGCCGCTCCCCCACCCCTTTCCCCCACTCGCCATGTACGCGACCTTGGCTTTGACCTTTCCCGACGTTAAGCTATTCTCTTCGTTCTAAGGTGTGCAGAACGCGTAGGTCTTCGCTCGCCGAAACTAAAAGTGCCTCTGTACTCTGCGAGTAATGGGTATAAATGTCCGCCCAAGCCTGGCCACCTCCCTTCGCTCAACTGAATAGCGGAGCGCGCGATTTCAAATCGCGCACTCTTCATGCAAGTGCGAAGGCTACTGTACAACACTGATCACTACAGGCGTGAAACCACAAACGCTCTTTGCGCAATCCTCTTCCTCCTCCTGTGTCCACCGAGCAACCCTGCATGCATTATGCAACCCAGTGTGCATGGCTATGCATATTGTGCCTGCAATAAAACGACAGTCTAACAACGACGTCGCCGCTGCAAAGATTTCGTTAGCAAACCGGTAAAACAACGGCCTAGCAATGCCTAACTTGGTGCAAGAAAATGGCTAATTTGGTCCAACAAAATGTGCCTTCGCACGATATTCCGCGGATGGCGTCTGTAAATTTTGCTTATTATTTGTCATTATTTTGTAGTTTCGACCAGCCATGCATTTATTTCGTGCAGGTACGCTTGTTCTACGCCACAAGATGTTTATCCCGTCTACTATGACCTTAACAAGCGATCGCAACATTCATAGGCAAATGCGTTTGCTTCAGACGTTCGCCGCACCCTTATTCCGCTTCACATCTATTAATTTCCAAGAAATCAAGGTTTTTTTTTTCTCTCTCTCTCTAAACAACTGAAGGAAATATATGACTGCGTACATGCATAGTCACCGAGTTGCATTTATAACGCAAAATTTTGTTTCGAAACTAATTGGCAAAGTCACAAAGCCGTTTTTAAGCAAGAAGGAACAACGCTGAGTCAAATGAAATCCGTGTAATATGCGCCCCGACGCTGGCTCAACCGGCATACTTCCAGCCGGAGTAAACAGAAGCACCAAAGTTCCCCTACGAGTGCCTGGCGCATAACACCACCGCGGAGCAGTTCTCGCATCTGTCCATCCGAGTGTATTTCGACAGGCGAAACAAGCCGGCGGCAATCTATGTGCCGGTCCGAGGAAAAGAACCGCGCCGCGAATAGCCTCGAGTCAGCGACCCACACGCCATGGGGCAACGGTTGTTTCGTTTCCTGGATGAAAACCCGGGCGCCAAGCGAATGCATACCCCCGTCGTCTGCCAACCTCACTCGCGCGGTTTCCCTTATTCAAGCGAGGATTTTTTTTTAAGCAAAAAGAAAGACATATTCCAGAACTTATTTTAAGCAATCTTGAACCACTCACCCCCTACCTTACAGCCGGACGAGGCAACCTTCTGGTACTACCGCGCGTTCCCGGTTCACCACGCAGATTTCTCTTTTCTCAGTGTTTTTTTTTTTTTTTCGTACTTCTGGAGCGGGCAAGATTGGACAACACGTTTTCGACACGTGTCGGGATTTGCTACGCTGTCCACCATTCACAACACATACGACTGACGTTTCGGCACTTCCGAGTCAGCCTGCTGACGTTTCGGCACTTCAGCAGCCTGCTTCCTCTTTCAAGCAGGCTGCTGGCGCACTGCGAAACGAGAGGACAGGGTCTCTTTTCCTCTTTCTTTCATTTCCTCACTTTCAAGCGTGCTTGAAAGAAAAACAGTCTTAATTTTAACTGCGGCACACACGTGATGGTACACTCCCGGCGAAGCGTACGGCTGGTTCCGCGCGAACAGAGAACGCGCGCCCCGGTTGCGTTTCCCTTTTCTCGGTACAAAAGGGTGGGGCTCGGACGATCGCGGGCAGCAGCCCCTCCCTGCACCCCCCATGTCTGGGCCGTAAACAAAACGAACCAGGGGTCCTCCCCCCCCCCCCCCCCCCCCCCCTTCGCTCAGCCTCCGCAGTGGCTCTTTTGGCGGCGCGAGAAGAAAGCACCACGTGGCACGACTCTCGAATCGAGAACTATGCACATACATGTATAAAGAAAAGGCTCGACGGGGCAATCTGGCGCGCGCGAAGCAGCACGCGCTCCCCGAGATGCGCGCCGCGGGCAAGAAAAGCAAACGGGGAGCCATCTCCGGCCGGTCGCAACAGCGAACAGAGGCCCGGCTTGCACGCTCCTCGTACAAGGCGGCGGCGGTGGCGGTGGCGCGCGAAACGCCAGACCGAAAGTCGTTTTAGCCAGACCCACCCATCTTCCCTCCCTCGTGTAAGCACGCACGCACGCCCGAGATCCAGATGACGCGCCGTCGGCGGTGTAGTAAGGCGAACTAAAAAAAACACGAACTGCGAAATACACCTCGGCGGGCGCATAAAGTCCCTCAAGAAGCGGCCAGGAGGAGGAGGAGGTGGAGGGGCACCGCGCGGTATTCAAAATAAACACTCGGCTACTGCGCCACGGGGCCGAGCAGAGAGCGCAAACGACAAAGAAAAATATAAAGGGAAAAAAAAACGCCGACAGCGTACCATGGATTGGGTGCACGCTAAAGAAACCCCAGGCGATCTAAGTAAGCCCGGAGTGCCATACAGTACGGCGTGCCTCGCAATCGTATTGCGGTTTTTGGGACTCGAGACCCCAGAATTTAATTTAACCGGAGCCACTCATGGAAAGTACCTACGGGCGATGACTAACACATCACACCGAGCGAGGTCGGTGCGCCTGCTGATGTTCGGTTGCGTCAATCTCACAGCAGTTCCGACTGTCGCTTCACCACGAGTGCCGCGGAAGCGCAGTCACGTGGCTGTTGCCAAAAAAAAAAAAAAACAATAAAGGGTGCACGCAGTTTGTACAGCACCACCGTTGGCTCAATTCAGTATCGTCGAATTCAACGTGGAAACGCTACAGCACGCTCGAGCGCACGACGTCGCGTATAAACGTGTGTTCAGACCAAGAAGCCTTGTAGCGAACGCGACTTCTGCGGTCAAAAGCGCCGATGTGACCGTGCCTACATTCCAAAAAAGAAAAGAAAGAAGGTTAGGAAGAGAAAGAAAATGGGCCCGACTGAGTGCTCAGAAGAGGTGAACGCGACGACGTCCCCGAAAACCCAGCGGGGACGGCGAAAACCCCGCGAAGCCCTTTCTCCGCCTCCCCGAACCACGCCTCATACAGCGCAGACCTTGTGAGACGAAGGCCAGGCGGCCCCGAGACCACGCGCATTTCGGGCTCAGCCGGCCGCGGGACCGGCGGCTGTATAACGATCAGGAGCCCCGCAGAGGCAGTGTAAACAGGCCGGGTCCACTTCCAGACTACCAGACGCCCGGTGCCCCTTTCGGAAAGCCCCGAAATACCCCGATCGGAGCCGGCGTCCGCACCGGAGGCGCGGCCATACAGGGGGGGCCCGTGCGCCGCGAAGCGTGGCCAAACGACGACCCAGTGTAAACAATCCCCGAAGAACTATAACGGCGGAAGACAGAAAATGCGCGCCGAAGGAGAGAGAGAGAGAGCTATGCGAACACACGGCCCGTTGCAGTATAAGTGGGCTACTTTATCCCCGGGTTGGGACTCCTCGCTTGGCATAAAGGCATGCTCCGATGGTCCGCTGGCTTTCCCGCGCGACAGGCCGATAAGCGTGCCCGTAACGTGCCCAGACGGCAGAGAGACGAACGACCACGAACGAAACCGCCGAAGAGCCAGAGGCTTCTTTGCCCAGACGGCGTTTTGAAGATCGCGCATATCCTGGCTGCTTGTTGATGTTGCTCCTCACCTTTGACACCGGAAATCTACAACAGCGGGTCAAACACGTCCGAGCTTCGCTGGGGGGGGGGGGGGGTGTAATGTCGCCGGGCCTTGGATACGATGCTGAAGGCACAAAGCAGGACTGTTGACTATTATACCTCGCACTGCTGCGCGCATTCCGACCAGCACACGGCGCAGAACCTAAAAAGAACACCGCGGCCACTTCGGCGACGTGTTTCCCGTTAGCATACAGTGTTAAGAGTTGTAGGACGATCCCAGCGCTGACATCCAGTTGTGAGGATTGGGAGGTCAATCCCACCGCTCGTAACCCGTTGTCAAGGTTGGAGTCGGGCATGAATTAGATGGTAGCTGGCCCATGCCGTCGTCCAACTCATCCACGCTGAGGTCGTTGTTGAAGGGAAGGACTGCTTCTCATCGAGAATGAGGAATATGGGTTTATTTACAGTATCTACATAAGGACGTTGCAGTTCATCAGTCTAGCATGACTGCGAGAGAGAGTACACTGAGCAGCCGCACAACAGCGGTTTATAAACACTCGGTCCTGCCTCGATCCCAAGGTGAGGGAAACGACCCACCAGGCACGGTAGACGAGCCGCCTCTTTGCGCGAGGCATTACACACACACACTTCCGCACAGATTCACGGTCCTCAACCGACGTCAGACGGTCTTCGCAGAACTCGGGGCTTACGTCAGGAAAGGCGCCTTTTATTCCCCGAGCTAACCCCCGCAGCGCGGCCGCCGGTTGTCCATTGTCTTGCGTCCTGAAAGGCGCGTGGGAAGGGGCCTCCGAAGACGTTCCCTCGGCAACTCCCCCGCTCATAGCAGATCGGGTCGGCGGTGGCGGGTTCCGTCACAGAACCTGGTTCGTCGAACTCATTTCGGCAATCCCGAGACGCAGAATGGCGGACGTCTCGCATTCTCCTGCGGACACAGTAGACTTAGTGACGCCGTGTGGCTAGAGGGTTGCGGTGGCGTTCCAGGAAAAGTTGACGCTGCTGTCGCAACTGGCTGGCAAAACTTGCACCTCAGCGGGCCGTTCTTAACAGCAGGTTAGCTCTAACCAGCAGCAAACACTGCGAGTGCCGCAGCAGCACCATTTCAAATCTACTGCTTCGTTCTCCCACGAGCCATCCGCGGATAATTCCTTGCATTTTCTAAACGTCACGTACGAACGGAATATTTAAGGCCTATTCATTAACAAACAGATACACGGTATCGCTACGTGTCCAATGGATGCGCTACTACAACACTTCCGTATACTGCTAAATATGCAGCTATGCCAGCGGCAGTCATCTCAAGTCTCGTTTCAGATTCTGACGAACACGGCAAAGCAGGCAGCTTTGCCAATACACCGTCGCAGTCAAAAAACGATGCAGGCTGTCCAACCAAGATGGCGGCAGAGCACAATGCTGGAAAACTGCGCCGGAAGGTCTGCTGTGCACAAAAGAAACGTACTCGCACTTGCTTGAGCGTTTAATGTAAGCTGAGTTGTGTTTATTTTTTCATAAGTTCGCACACCCACATGCAGCGATATGTGCTTTTCTGCGGGGTTTTTTTTTTTTTTCCCTCTAGTCGACGCGAGGCGGCATCAAATCAAAGAGAGGTCTAGGAAGCTTACCGGCAAGTATGCGGCCTGTAGGGTGAGCAACACAGCAACAAAGAACGTCAAGCGGAAAGTCAGAGAGGCTGAAACAATCTCATGGGTGGCGGCAATGGAAAAGAAACCTGCCATGAGTAACTACTTAAGAGGAAAAAAGGAAACCAGGAAAACAATTTATGATAGCTCAAAGTGAAGCTCATTACTTGTCGAAGCGAGATCGGGATGCCTTAGAAGACGCACCTATAAAGCGAGATACAAGAAGGAAGAAGAAGCATGTGCTTGCTGCGGTAAAGCTAGGGAAACTATGGAGCATGTTTTATTAATATGTGATGACCTCTACCCAGCGGTCGATTTAGGCACCACTGGACTCCCTGAAGCCCTTGGGTTCAGTGGGAGCAGGGGAAAAAAACGTGTCCGCAATAGGGATTAGAAAGAGGCGATTGGAAGATTGGTGCAAGAAGTAGGGAAATGACAAAAAACGGATACGTACAAAAGCAAAGTTCGAATATGGAGTCAGAAAATTTGGTTGTGGGAGTTCATAGTTTTTTCTTTCTTTTTAGCCTAGACATGATATTAGGCAGTATAATAGGAAGAGCCTGGTGGCGCAACCCGCCGCCCCGTTCCGAAGGGAACGCTCATAACACCATCCATCCACCCGTCTTCCGAATGCGTTCAATTTCGAAGCCGCCTAAAGTAGACCGTCGTAAATGCTGGTCACAACTAAAAAGACACCCATTAACGAGCTCTCGTTCCACCTCCCCGCGGGTCACAAGTCGCATCAACTGACTCTGACGGGAATCCCTGGTTCCACAGCGGGGCTTCGTTGAGACGGCTTCCGAGACCCATGGCCACCTAGCTCCGACGGACGAACGCCGCGTGGCGAAATCACCAGCTCCGCTTTCTCCACGACGCCCGCGGGCAAATCTCGACCGCTCCAAACGGCATAAGACGCACCCCTTTCCAAACGCTACCTCCTCCCACGCGTTCGCGTCGGTCCATCAGCGACCACCGGCCGGTGGGCAAACACCCATCAAAAACCCATCGCGCGAAGCGAGCCTCCCGCGGTGTCGCCCACAGAGCCTCGCCTCGAATGGTGCTACGAAAGCAGCCGTCGTCCGCTCCGCCCACGGGGTGGGGGCACTGTCCGAGAAGAAGCGAACTTCAAGGGCAGTTCCACTCGCGCCTAGACTTGTTGTTGTTGTTCGTCTGTGGAACCGTGACGCAATGGCTGCAACGCCTGGAAAAGCTGCGACGCGCTGCTGAACGTTCTTGATATCCGCTGGGCGCCGAGGCCGTCGAAAAACGCACTCCAGAAACGCCGAACGCGCACGGGCGCCGGCTGCATAGCCAAAGTGAGCACGACGAATACCTTTTGATGAACAAACGTGACCGCACGCGATGTGTTCGCAACAATGCAGCGTTCCCCCCGCAGTGGAGCGCTTGGCTTGGTTGGGAGACTTTAAAGCTGGACAGCGGGCAGCCAGGGTCACCTTAGCGGAGGACTACGTACGGATTAGTCGCCACACGGCGTTGTCCGGCGTGCACCGATATGACCTCGGTACACGAACGTTTTCCGCCCTCGTCGTACTGAGAGTCGCCGCGATTGTCGTGTCCCCGCGGAGACTCATTGGAAGTGCCCGTCGGCGGCTAGGTGACGCGAAGAACCAGTCCGGATACCCGGAGCTAAGGAGCGCTGTTGCCCGGTCAGCTTCCGGCAGGAGAGAGACCAACCGACAAGGCGCATGCCACTGATAGCTGGCTACCGTCCCGATGGCTGGCTACGACGCTGGTTAAAAGCGGCGCGTTCTGCAGCCGGTACAGTGCCTGGAAGTACATATTCTAGGCACTATTACCGGCGGCCACTCGTCAACGGACCAGGGAGCGCATCAGATGCGCCACGCCGTGACCACACCTCTTCGGCGGGGCGCCGCTCTCCAAGCCTCGAGCGCCAGATATTCGCGCGAGGCGGGGTTTTAAGAGACTCGCACTCGATTCGGAGAGATGGGGGGCAGGAGATCGCCCCGATGCACCGCGGCCGATACGCCAGCGTAGCGGCCGGACCAAACAAAGCGCGCGCCCGATAGCCGGGGGGGGGGGGGGGGGGGGAGGTGACCGCGCGATGGTGGGGAGGAATACGGGTGAACGTTCGTGGCCAAGGTCTTCCTCCACCCTGGCGGCCGCAACCTAGGCAAGCTGCGCGGTGCACGTGACCGCCATCGATGGATAGTGCCAGGTTCCGCGCTCGTACATTTGGCGAGCGCGACATCAGTGTGATCCTGAAAGGATTTTTTTTTTTTTTTTCTGGGGATGATAACGATAGTGATCTATGGGTGGAAGTAACACTTAGATGTCTGCGGGTGCGTGAATTGTCTAACCTTCCGAATAACGAATCGAACACGGCACTATACAATTCTGTCTTCGAATCCAAGTGACTATTCGTGAATACGGTGTGCGTGTGTGTGTGCGTGTGAAAGAGAGAAGGAGAACTTAAATCGCCAACTATAGGCGCAATGCAGCATAAAATTGGAGCAAAAATACGACAAATTTTGTGCTCATGGCCATGGTAGACCTACACGTTGCGTAGTGAAGCGGGCTACGTCGCCCAGGGAGCCAGACTGTCAACCCCTGTCATTTGTGCTCATCAATAAGTTGAGTGTGCGAATAACCTGCTCATTCGCATCTGATGCTCCATCTGCGCGTTTATAATCAAACACGCTATATGTATCGTGCGTTCCACATCCACTTCCTAACGCTTTCAATACAGCCGGATGTGAAGTTAGTATTATAAGTAATGGTGACAACGGTTCTTCATTATTCGAAAAATATTTTGAAAATTATTCAATTCACTTCCAGCGGTATTCCCGATTCTTATTCGATTCGGCATCAAAAATTACTATTCCATACCGCTAGATTTTTCGAAACTTTGATAGATGTATACTTAGAGATTACTGGAAGGCACGGAAAGAATCCGACCTGACCACAGCCGCGTCCTCCTAGCCTGCTAGTCTGAAATCGGAAAGACTAGGGCAATGGGCGGTGAAGACAATTAGGGGGTGTGCGACGCTCGGTGGTGTTCCAACTTCTCTGCGAAACAAGCTCGTGCTTCCCGAAGGCGAAGCCAGAAAACGCGGCTCGTAAAACAGGTCTTCCTGCACGGCCTTACGTGTTTTCCTTTTTTCCATCCTAGCAAATTGGCTTAGACACTCCAAACGTTCAACTAAAGTAGTTCAAACTGTTTCGCGTTCCGCGAAAATTATCGAATGAAGCCTAGGCCAATAAGCGTCGGCACCTTCCACCGGGCAGGAAATTCTCAGCCGGCGAGGTATAGGCGCGCGCGAACGTGAAATCCTGTCTCGATGCTGCTGCTGTCTCAGCTACGAGAAGGAAAAAAAAAAAAAAAAAACGCGGTGAATCGTTCCACGTGACAGGAACTTCGCGCGCAACCTCTTCAGCCCCTTTTTCCATCGCCACGGGCAAATGGAAGCCGTGTGCGACACGGTTTGCCACGATCTGCCAACGCGAACCCTCATCATCGCTGGCGCGAAGATCACTGTTAGAGCGCTATTCCGCTTACATGAGCCTCTTCGTCGTGCGCCGAGTAGCCGGCTAGAGGAGCATGCCGACCTCCACCGCGGCGCCGGCACGCTCAAAAACGTGCGGTGCGCGCCGGATAAAGGATCCGAACGTCACGACGCCGTATGCACACGACCACCCCGGCATGCTAGCCTAAGCTGACCGGATTGGAGACGTCCGGCAAGGGCACGACGAGGCTGTTAACCAAAACGTGGCCGTTTACTTTCACGTTTCAAAGGTGCGAGAGACGACGAAAGGCAAAGGCCGCTCGATCGTGCAAGCTAGCAGGGGCCCTCGAAAAAAAGTATCAGTTCCTTAGATAGAAGAAGTGCGCTAATCTCTCTCTCTCAAGCGGCGTGGTCCAACTGCCGCGCAAATGCGGCCCGGCGGTGCCGAGGGACCTCGTTCCAACGTCGGCGACAATGGCTTGACAGTGAGCACAAACGAGATCCGAGCACAAACGAGATCGTGGGTTACGACTCCCTTCCGGCGGCGAACACACTTCGACGGGGACGAAATGCACTCTCGCGTAACTTATGCGCACGTTCAAGAATCTCTGGGTTACCGAAATTAATCCGGAACACAGTGGCCTAGCCTACGACACGATACACCGGGACAACTTGGTGAAAGTCATCGGCGTCGTGGGTCATCCTTAAGACAACGACAGAGCCGGCACTGAGTTTCAACCATACGGAGATGCTTATGGCGTTCCGTGCAACCAAAAAAAAAAAAAGGGGGGGGGGTGCAGATTCGAGGATTTGCTGCGCTCCTGCACGGGATGACAAGAAAGCGCAACAAACACACTAGTCGCCGACCTACTGCCAACTATCTTGTTTATCGAGCGGTTCAGAAATAGCGCCCCACCCTGTCGCCGCAAAAAGAAAGAAAAAAGAAAAGAGAAAGAGAAAAGGAAAGCTACCTCCATCTTCTCAAGCTTAGCACGCCTACCACTACGGTCTGATCGCAAGCCGCGCCAGCGTAGCTCGGCGCTTCGACCCTGTGGGGGCAGCTGGTGCTGGGCTGGTAGGCTGCCAAGAGCCGCGCCGCAACCCGCCGTTCGAGCAGGTTCTGCTTCCTCAACGATGTGCGCATCCGGGGCATGGTGGAATATCGAATCCCACGGCATAGAGTTCACTGCGTAGCACACTCAACACACAGGGGAACGAAAGTACAACGCAGACAGAGCCGCGCTTATGTTGTGAGACCCCAAGTTCTCCACACGCTGTTTGTCGAGTACGCTGCGCCGAAGGCTAGCCATGCATTCTACCCCTCTCGCACTTAACCGCCGCTGCCAAGCGTTCGCTCAACGGAGACAGCGCCGAGCGAGACAGACGGGGGTAGACTTTTCCCTCTCTCTCTCTCTCTCTCTCGCGCGGACGTGCATGCCTTTCCCTTCCCGTCAGCCCCCCTCGCTCTCTCCCTCCCCGAGCATCCAAGTCCTCGCAACCGCTTTTCACAGTCGGCGCCCGAGACAGCCCAAGTGTCACGCGCAGATCACGATTCGTTACCGGCGGCCGCCAGCTTCGAACGAGGCACAGCAAAGGCAGTCGCTGGGGCCCGGGCGGCGCTGACACGGGAGCTACGTGTACGGCGGGCACGCCGCGCCGCTCACCCACCGACGGGCGCATATGCGCGCGCGGAGCAAAGCGCAAGAAGAATGTCCGCGGGACGGAGAGGTGGGCCGGGAGCCAGTGAGCCTTCGAGGCAAACGACGACCGATACGTAACCTGACCGAGCCTCGGGGTTGGCGATGGAGGACAAGACTGGAGGGTAATCGAGGCACACACGTGGTCGACGCGGCGGTGGCGGCGGCCACCACCTGCTGCTGTTCCACTCGGGATTAGGTCTGGCGATTTGCCACCCACCGTGATAGCCTAATATACGGCAAGACACGTCGGTTAACTGATCGCGAGCGTAAAAACCATGGCACTCCGCTCGCTGGTCTGCCATCCGCCGCCGAGACCATGCTACCGTCGTCCAGCGGCGCGATGGACTTTGGGTGGCTGCAAGCTGGCGAGACTCCTCGCCGACACGAGGGAAACGGGCAACACGTGGCCACGCTGCTGGGCGCGTCCGACAGCTTTCCCATCTAAGAACCGAAAACAAACATCGAGTTTCGGGGACAGCGAACGCTCTCGGCCAAGCGCAAAAGGAAAAAAAATCAACGTGCATAAAAAGGACGAAGCGCGCCCAAATCATGATAGGAAACAACATCAATGAACGTTTGGCTTGTGTGCGTACGTCGTGTCGACTAACTTGTTGGCAAAACACTCGGCGTCCCCCGCTTCTAACACCTTCTGACCTATTGAGGAAAAACACGTACGATGAGCAGCTGTCACCGAGTCTTCCCGACTTCCAGGTGACCCACGTCGGAGAGGCGCTGTTCCCCCAGCACTCTTCCGACGCCCATGTGCGGTGCCCGTCTCTCAAGATTCTCCGACGGCGTGTCCTCAGCTAGCGTATGCGGTCGAGACGAGCGCCCAAGCCGTGATCGTTAAATATGCGTGCCTCGGTGCTGGTCTACGCCCCCGCCCCCTCTCCGAGCGGTTCCCCGCAAGTTCCTCCGTTCTTCCCTTCTCCCTCAAAGAAGAGTCACGCCCCATAAAACATCCACAAAGATGAGGAGGAGGACGAGGATGAGTACTGTCGCGCAGGCGCGCTCGCTTTTTTCTCGCGCAGACTATACCGACACCTTCGAATCGGAGGTCGAAACGTGAGGCGTCCGAACCCGCAGCAGCGGTCTACGGCGTAGCATACCGTCACGGCGAAAGCGAAAAAGAGGGGCTCAACACAGACAGGCTCCGTTCGACGTGGACCGCGCGCAAGGGCGGCACTGCAGCACAGCACGTCCGGGGGCACAGCCCACATACGCCGCGTTGGGATAGCAGCACCCATCGGCGGCCGCAACGAGTCTCTCGAGCGAGTCGAGAAAACAATGGGACGGCTTTTGCGCACAACCCTCCCCCCTCGCGGCCTCTTCCCCCTGACGATGCGCTCCGGCGGCGGGAGAGCCAGACGACGGGCCGCCCACACCGTGCATCGACCAGAAAGGGGGGAGAAGAAACCGGTTCGCCCAGATGAAGTACCGGCGCAGTACCCGTGGCTCCCCCCCCCCCCCCCCCTTCCTTCCTACATCCAAGTGAAGAAGAAGACGTGCGGGAGATACCACGAGGGCAGAAATGGATACTGTTCGCCTACGCTTTTCGTGACGGAGGGGCCCGATCTTCGTAATCGATGCCGAGGAAAGGAGGGTGGCCGAAAACGCGGTGCGCTACGCGCGGGACGGCAAAGCTAGCCCACCGGCATCCTGCCTGCATGTATCTACACATTATAGTTGAAATATAACCTGCATACGTGCGACCCACGCACGACTCGCGGGCGAACGTCGAGAGGCGCGAACCTTTCATATTCACAAAACGGGGGCTCGGACTTTAGAAACTCTCGTTCAACTGCGGCGACTAGAACGGAAGGGGCCGTCCTTCAACTGGATCGGGGGGGGGGGGGGGGGGGGGACAGAGCTTCGACAACGCTCCTCGCCGATCATCATCATCAGCAACCTGTTTTATGTCCACTGCAGGGCGAAGGCCTCTCCCTGCTATCTCCAATCACCCCTGCCCTGCGCCAACCGATTCCAACTGGCGCCCGCGAATTTCCTAATTTCATCGCTCCACATAGTCTTCTGTCGCCCTCGATTGCGTTTCCCTCCTCCTGGTTACCATTCTGTAACCCTAATGGTCCAACGGTTATCTAACTTGCGCATTACGTGACCTGCCCAGTTCCATTTTTTCTCTTGATGTCAATCAGAATATCGTCTATACCCGTTTGCTCTCTGATCCAAACCGCTATTTCTGTCTCTTAATGTTATGTCTAACATTCTTCGTTCCATCGCTCTTTGCGCGGTCCTTGTTCTCAAGCGTCTTTGTCAGTCTCCTAGTCTCTGCCACACATGTCAGCACTGGTAAAATGCACTGATTGTACACCTTCCTTTTCAATGATAATGGTAAGCTTCCAGTCAGGAGCTGGCAATGTCTGCCGTATGCGATCCTACCCATTATTATTCTGTGAATTTCCCTCTCATGATCAGGGTTCCCTGTGATTAATTGACCTAGGTAAACGTACTCCTTCACAGACTCTAGAGGCCTACTGCCGATCCTGAACTCTTGTTCCTTTGACCGGCTATTTATCATTGTCTGTCTTCTGCATATTAATCTTTAACCCCACTCTTACACTCTCTCTGTTAAGCTTCTCAATCATTTGTGGTAACTCGTTTGCATTGTTGCTGAATAGAACAATGTCATCGGCAAACCGAAGGTTGCTAAGATATTCGCCGTCGATCTTTACTCCTAAGCCTTCACAGTTTATTAGCTTGAATGCTTATTCTAAGCACGCAGTGGATAGCATTGGAGAGATTGTGTCTCCTTGTCTGACTCGTTTCTTCATTGGTATCTTCCTGCTTTTATTGTGTAGAATTAAGGTAGCTGTATAACCTCTGTAGATATTTTCCGAGGTATTTACGTAAGCGTTCTGTACTCCTTGGTTACGTAATGCTTCTACGACTGCTGGTATCTCGACTGAATCGAATGCCTTTTCATAATCTATGAAAACCTCGTCGATTAGCGAGTTGTCAAACTTTCGGGACCGGGCACATTCCCGCGTTATTTGAAGGCGATGAAGCGGAGGACGAGCCTTGAGATAAAATAACCGCGCATAGCAGGAGTCGCCGAGAAGGGCTTGGGGAACGTTCTTGCTTGCCCGCGAGTCGCATGCACTCGCAGGCCGCTGCATTCGAAGCTCGCTTCCGAACTTCGGGGCAAGCCACGGCAGTGCAGAGCTCGCCGCGAGGCAAGGCCCTCTCCCTCTCTGTCCCCCTCCCTCTTTAATTGGGGGGGGGGCGGCCTAACGAAGCGAAATCCGCGTGTAACGCGTATCGCATTGCGAACTTTATCGATCTAAGAATTGGAGCCAGTTGTACGTCTAGGGACCTTACAAGTGTCAAGGTAGCGCCATTCTTTCATCCCTCATTCCCGCGCTCTACCGCCACTGCCGGCGCGTGATTGGCTCAGTGCGGTCACGTGGTACGTACACGTCACCGCACTCATCGCTAACGCCCCCGAGAAGTTTCCGGATGTTTCGCATAGCATGGTTCATGCCAACACACGCATGAGTGAAGATTTAATGCGCGGAACACGGTTTCAGAGCGAGCATTGATAATAAATGTACTACGACACAAACTACGAGCTACCTGTTCTCGCACGCGCGCTAAGGCTTGAAACCTCTTCGGGGCGTTAGCGGCGCTTCGTGTAGGAGGAGGACTGGAGGAGGAGAAAAGCTGGAAAGGGAGAATGGAGCTAGCTTGAAACTTATCTAGGGACCCTTTAGCCAGTTGAAGCTACCAGCACCCCCCCCCCCCCCTTCGCGTACAAACGCGAGGAGGAGGCCTCTTCTGCAGTAATGACGCGTCCGACACGGCTGACACGAGTCATCCAGACTGGCGCAGCGAGTGAAATTTAGGGCGCTTTCAGAACAACGGTCGACATTCAAGAAGCCCGGTAATTCTCCGTCAGCGCCTATGACACCAAGACAAGCAACGGGCCATGAAAAAAAAAAAAAAAAGAAGGCGGCACAGTTGGCAGAGATTCGAAGCTGAACTGCCGTGCTGCGCGCAAAAGAGAACGGACTCGCGCACACAGAGCGGACACAAATCCCTTTGTCCGTGTCGATCGTTTTGTGTGGTAGCTGCCATTAAAGTAGCACGTTCAACTTGTCGCTCCAAGTACAGCCCCGACGGTGTTTGCTTTCTTCTTTCCCTCTCTTCTCCTGGGACACCACTTAAACGGCGAACTTGCTGCAGCTTACCCGTTTAACGAAGAATGCGGCATTTTTTTTTTTTTCGTTCTTTCCTACTAAACTGGAACGGCATCCCGCCTGCGTTTAGAGCTACTGTAACCAGCTCCCACTGCTGTGTAGGACTCACACAAAGTATCAGCGGTCGTTAAACTCCTATCGACGCCGAATCTGCCCCGAGGCCAATGTTGCGACAGGTAAACGAGAGCACCCGACTGCCCCTTGTGGGCTTTGTCCTCGTCAACGTTGCGCTAGACTTCGCTTATTTCAAGTAAACTGCGGTAAATCGAATGCAAGACCGACCCCCCCCCCCCCCCTCATCCTCCTCCTGCTCCCAGACACGAGCTAACTTTGTTAGGCGCATAACTCACAACCGAGTTTCGCGGGCAAAGCTTTCACAGTGAGCGACGTTGTCCGACCTCCCTTACCAACTTGCACCAAGTGGGCGTCGAGCCATCATTTAAACGCATTATTCCCTTTCTTCCTCCACAATCACAGCGGCGACGAGAAAACAAATGCGGGAGGTGAAGAGGTGCCTATACTCGAGTGAATGCGGTACTCGTCCCGCAGACAGGCAGACGACGTAAGTAGGCGCGACGACGATTGCGTTCAACGACCACTAAAACAGCCGCAAACGCGTGACGTTCAAATAATAGGTTCCGGCCCACGTGGAACACACACACACACACGTGTGTGTGTATATAGCGAGATCCCAAGGATCCGATCCCACGACCCGAGAGGCGCAACGGTTGCCGGCCTCTTTGCTGCTCTTAAACGCCTGCGAACACATACGCGCAGACGCACGCGGGCGCGCGCACTCAACAGCAGAACGCCACGCTTCGACAGCGTCGCGCACAGAGTAATGCCGGCTAGCACCGGCGTGTCCTTCCGCGCTTTTCCCATTGTTTTGAGGGCCCGTTCGCTAGTCGCCACCTCGCCCCCCCCCCCCCCCCCGCCAGCTGACTCAAAAGCTGGGGGGGGGGGGAGAGACAGTGTCCCTGGAACAGGAAACGTGGTCTTCGAAAACGTCTCCCGGGGCGAGAAGCGACGCGAGCAAGAGTACATGCAGCACAGGTTATATGACGGCTAGATCCCCGCCTAGGCAGATCAACAAATGCGCCCCCCGTGAATTACGGGGGCTTGCCAATGCGAGACTACCACCATCCCCCGAAGATGCATCTTTTGACTAGCTAGTTGGTGCACGTGTTGCACAAACAAGATGGCGGCGCACAAACACCGTAAAACAACGCTGACTTGCACTGCTAGAATTATTTCTCAGTGTAAAAGCCTTCCTCGCGAACATACCTGAAGATCGCGTTTGCAACGTGTGTACGTATGTGTAGCTCCCACGGGCTTATTATTGTACATGCTGTTCTTTCCCTTTTGTGTTGTGATCACCACAACGTTTGTAGCTTATAACTGGCTCCGCTGCCTACCTCGATGCGCTCGTCATTTGTCCCGTCTGTTTCAAGGACTATTCGGCACCAAAGCGTAGAAGATGCCCAAAGCAAGCGGCTTCGCACACGCGGCCGAGGCCGGAGTCTCCGCCGCCCCACGGTACAGGGATGGAGCACGCCTCCGTCGGCCACTGAAAGGCGTCGGCAAATGCTCCCGCCACTGGGAGGAGCGGAGCTGGAATGCGCAACACGTGGCAGCCATGTGATGCCGCGACACGTGGAGGACCCCGGCTTGCACAAACAGAAAAATAAGGAACACGATTGTAGACACCCGAGCGCGGATGCTTTCAGCAGCGCGGCGGCCGCGCCGGCAGTTCGGAGAACACGGTTCCGGCTTCTCGCGTTGCCCCCCCCCCCCCCCCCCCAACCTTCGTTTTGCGCGTACGCCACACCACCGCCCGCTTTCGTAGTACTACTGCGAGCGAGGGCTCGGCCCCGCGCCCAGTCCGCTCGCCAACAGTAGTTTACGACCCGCCGACGACGGCAGCGAAAGGCTTCGAAAAAAAAAAAAACATCACGAGGGGGCGCCCCGCTCGTGTTTGCGAAGTTGCCGAGCCACTGAACGAGGCGTACGACCGGCGCGAGAGCATGCGAAAGCACGGAACGTGTGGCAAGCCGAAGCTTCCTTCTTCGGTGGACGGCAAAACTCGCGGAGGTTACGTCACGCGGGCTCCTAGACTGGCGGCCCAAAGTCCGCACTTAAGGCTCGCTTGAAGTGAGCCAAAAGCTCGGCGGGCACGAGCGCTTTCTTTTTTTTTTTTCTCTTGCATTCCGCGCAACAGCGGAAACGCAGACAACGCGGCAGGGGAGTCGAACCGGCAACTTTGCGCTCACCCAGAGGCTGTAATCTCGAGCGCGGTCACATTACCGAGTGATGTCGATCGCGTTCTCTCTCGAACTCGCGCGCGACTCAAAACCGGACGCGACCGGCGTCTTCCCGGCCGACCGGATTTTAACGACACTGGCTCAAGCTCGCCGGCTTCTCACGGTGCCAGGATCGCTGTCGGTCGCACGAGCAAGCGTCCGGTGGCAGAGTCGCGCGGAATAATCTCGCGAAATGTATCGCCAGAAAATTGATCGCTCGAGAACATCCCTCCAAACTTGTACAACGACAGGGCCCCCATGCATCAATTGAGAGAGAGATGGAACTGCAACGGTGCACGGGAAGCCGGGCGAGCAGAGGAAGCGCAACCGGCAGTACCGGCATGTCACAGGCCCTCGGAGAGGTGGCGGGAGGAGGACCACCAGAGAGAGACCCCGGGAGCGGTCAAGGTCTCGAAAGGCTGCGCGGGGCCACACCACCGTAGACAATGGATGACCGGCCGTTCCGAATCGTCGGCACCAAAGGCCAACGAGCTTCTCCGACCGGTCGAGTGCTCATCGCTTCTGACGGCGATCGCGCCAAGAATAGACCCGGTCACGCAACAATGGATGCGACTAACCCCCGGGAATTGTCTGTGCAAACCCAACGTCCACTCACCTGGCTTTCTTGTTCTTGTTTTTTTAAAGACTTGGTTCTGCGCTGCTGCTACGCCTACTGCAGATGCCTACAGACCATCCTCATCTTTAGTCGCGTGTTCCACGCCCAGTTGCGAATAAGTAATAGCGCACCAATTGACTGAAACCGCATTCAAAAGGCGTCCAAGCTTCTCGCGAGTCGGAAAGCGACCGACAGATAACGGATGCCGCCGGGCTTACTGTTTAAACTAAGGGACTTGCGACACAATTATAGCGCGAAGCCGAAGTGTGGGAGTGCCAGCTAGGCCAGAAGAGAAAAAACAAGCGGAGGCCCCAGATTAAAGCACTGAAGTTGCGAATAAATTACCGCTCATATTTGATCACGCCTTACAAGAAAAAAAAAAAAAAAGATTCGGCAGATACACTTAAGACCGCTTACATGTGAGAATGCGAAAGCGTTGTACCATTTGTACACCACGGACCGCCGTGGACGCGCTCACGTTATACACCGATGACGCGGCTCCGCCTCCTTCCCATTGGCTGCGCCGTCACGTACTCATTGCGCACGCACTAAGCACACGTACTTCAGTCAGCCAGAACCGTGGAGCCGCCGCGGCGTCGGGGAAGCATGCTCATCTCGCACCCCGGGGACCCGGGCTCGACTCCCAACGGATCGAAATGTGCCAAATTTCCTTTCCAAGGCCATTGATTTACTTTGTTTACTGGAACCTCCCTGAAAAATTGGACGACAATCCGAGCATTCTTCTGACGCGTTTGCACACTTTGCGCCGTCGGCCCGTTTGTGGTAGCGTCTTCGGGTCACGCCGACTACGCAGACAGATTTCCGCTTTAGGGGAATAGAATATTACCGCATTAAAATGTCTTGAGGGTAAAAAAAAAAAAACAAGCCACCGTTAGCCGCGATAAGACGCCGCCTCCAAATTCCTGCACCAGCAAATCATGACGCCACGGAGTTTTGACGCCGTCTCCTCCGTCATAGTTCCAATTTTTATCGGGGAAAATGGACTGCGTTGTATTCTTAAAGGCTCAAACTTGGGAAGGTTTGAAGGAGGTTTACTCAACTGGAACGGCCGATAAGCGAATAAATACTTATAAATCCGTGACGTCACACTGACGTGACAGCCCAGGGGGCTTCGGAGAGAAATTTAAGATCAAAATTTGACCAACCTTTTCTCTTGTGATATCAACCCATTACCGCGAAGCCAACGAAAGTAGAGTTCGTCAGGAATAATTTATCCATCTCAGCGTTCCTGTTTAGTGTCAATTTAGGTTACGTTCTGCCATGACACTGGAACGACAAACACCTAGTTCAAAAGAAAGCGTGTTCACTCCCTTTTGTTCCGTTTTAGAGCGCAGCTCTTAAGCACCCGTTCCTGCGTTTAGCGTCGGCGTAACCGAGCTATCAAGCACAGCGAAGGATGAAAGGGCGAATGAACGAAGGATGAACACGGAGCGCTACGGGGGGAAGAGAGACGGCGAGAGCGAAGCGCGAGGAGGAGGGTGCAGCGCAACCATAAGGCGGAAGGCGGTGGAGGAGGGCATGGAGAAAGCGTGAGAAGGAAAGAGCAGTGCCGCGCAAAACGGGCTCGGCGGCGACGGCCACTACGAGGTGGCGCCAGAGTGGAGCGCCGCCGTCTGTTCACCGATGGCACGCGGCGAGCGCCTCCACTGATACCATATACGGAAACAAAGCGCTGCATGAGCGAAAGGCTGTCTGCGGCGGCTGCTGTGAATGGCGCCCATGCATCACCCACGCGCTGCCTCTCGCGATCTCCAGATTCGCGAGGCAGTCGCGCCACACTTCGTTCAGTTTGCGACGTGCCGCACGATACAGATCGTCCGCGCCAGCCATCGCGAAATAAAAAAAAAAACACGCATAAATCTGCGCTTAAATTTCGCATTAGGGAGTGTCGTAATCGTCGGTGAATTTTCTTTTTCTCTCTTTTTGCGTCATCTCCAGCGAGACATCTTTTTTTCGCAAATTTCTAAACAAACAAACTCCGCCAAGCTACATCGGCATCAGATATCGATGTCGAAAATCAGCCACACGATCGAGTACGAGCCGAGAACCAAGAGCTCATTTAGAGATCGCCGGCTTTGTAGGTAAGCATTCTGGAGCAAAGCTAGCGAAACGAACAGACGCGATCTGCCAGTTTTAGCTCCGTTAACCCTTTGTCCCAGATATACTACGTTTATATGCACAACGCGTGACATCGGTCGATGTCAGATCATGAAGCACCAGGCTCGAAAAGAAAAGAAAAAATAGAGCAAACGCATCGTGAAGAATGGACCAAGGAACAAGTGAAGCGAAGACATAAAAGAGAAAAGAAAAAGGAAGAATGATAGCAGCGCCGTGAGCGCACGCAACAACTCAACCTCGGAGAAAGACGACGACGCCAGAGACGATGTCACGGAGTGGGGGAGAGAGAAAGGAAGGAGCGGACGAGAAACAAACACAAGAGAGACCGGGTCGTAATGAGCGCGGGCAGACAATGCGAAGCGAGCGCCGGCAGAGCACGAAGCGTACTCGCTCCGCGCGCGGGGCCATCGCACAAAGGGAAACGACGGAGTCCCGTCGCGCTTTGCCCAGAGAAGACTCCCCCCGAGTAGACGACGCGGACGACGACGACGCTCGCTACGGTGGCACACAATGCGAGGCTCACGCGCGAACCATCACCGCGGAGCGCGGCGACGGCGCAGAGAGAAAAAGGAAGAAAGGCGACGGCGCGAACGATGCGAGAAACGAGCGAAGGGCTTCGCACGCTGGAGACCGGGAGAGGGGAAAAGAAAGATCGGCGGCGGCTTCGGGCCAGGCGGCGATTTAGAAGCGAACCAGGTGGAAGGAGGAAAAGAGAAAAAAAGAAATGAAAAACTGTGAGAACGGGAGAACAATGGCCGCCCTGACATTGACCTTAGCCTGCTGCGACGGCCAGACAAGAGCCGCAGCACGTGACACGAGAGAGAGAGAGTGCGGCCGGCGTGCCGTGGGAGTCCATCAAGGCAGCGGGGCTCGGACAACGCTTGTCCGTGCGGACGAACACTGACCGGTCGGTCGCGGCTTTGCTCAGGCCCGCCAGAATGAACGCACGCAGCAACGTCGCCCACACTCCGCGAGCACGTTGGAGCGAAGCGTGACATTCCGCCGCGATGCCAAAAAGAAACCGAGCGAGGGGGTGTATAATAAAGAGAAGAAGCAAGCCAGCGTGCGAACACTGTGGAGAGACGCGTCCGTGCGAGCGGCCAGCTTACACCGCGTCGAAGCGAGAGCGCGCGATCCGAGCGTGAGCGCTTTTCAGGGTCGACGCGCACACAACGCGCATCGTCTCTCTGGCGGTTTCGACACGGGCGCCAGCAGAGGTCCGGAGTGAAAAGCTTTTCGGCCGGGAACGATGAAGCAGCCCAGACACGCACGGACAGCTCATCAAAGCGGCACGAAGAGATTCTTGCAAACACGAAACGGTGTGCCCAAAATACTAACTTCTTTTAGGACAGTTCGTACGGTGTGTGTGCACGCGTGCGGTGGGGAGATCGAAGTTCGAAATATATATCTATATATATAAAGGGTAAAATTTCCGTAGCCAAGAATGTGAGCTCACAGGGACACCTCTCGTGAAGACAGCCCCCCCCGATATACCACCAATAACGAACTTCCGTTGAAAAAAATAATAATAATAAACATGACAACATAAACTCGAACCTCCTCAGTTCATTCCAACTGACGATATTTAGCTTGGCGCTGCTCCGCGCTAGTGAAAGTCATCTCGCCCGTTATACGAGTTGTGTGGTCGAGGGAAAGCTGTTGCAGAATTTTAAAAAAGAAAATGCAAGTGGTCGCTTTATCTGACACACGGCATTACACACACAAGCACCTCACCACGACCTTACTTTATGTCCTAATAGGAAAAAGGAACAACAGGCTTCCATTTGGGGTGAGTAAATAGTGCTCCTGAGCTTCAATTAAAAAAGAATTAAAGGAAAGGGAACTAAACGCGGCAACTATACCGCAAACAGCAGTGAGTGGCGTTCTCATGTAGACACCTGACAAATTCTGTAAACATATTTTACGCGTTCTCTTTAATAGTTGAGCACAGTGTACGCACGTGCGTAGTAAATCAGGGAGGTTTAGTATCCGCTGACACTAAGCTAAATGACGCTATCGGCCGTGCGTACAAAAAAAAAGAAACTGACACTTGCGCTCTATCCAGCAGCTGCGGCAGTACGGATAACAGTTGCTCCTCAGTCGCAACACCACACTGTACGTCACACTACCACAGTGTCCTATAGAAAGGTCCTATCCGCGGGACAGAGTGCGTTTATTCTCTCAGCGGTTAGGCCTAACCGCATTCAATCAAAAGCCCAGCCAAAATGACACCGAACATAAGAGCGCCAGGGACTGCATTGAGAAACGGCGAGGCAAGCGATAACGCGCACAACTAGCTCATCATCATCAACCTGGTTATGCCCACTGCAGGGCAAAGGCCTCTCCCATGCTTCTCCAACTATCCCGGTCATGTACTAATTGTGGCCATGTTGTCCCTACAAACTTCTTAATCTCATCTGCCCACCTAACTTTCTGCCGCCCTCTGCTACGCTTCCCTTCCCTCGGAATCCATTCCGTGACTCTTAATGACCATCGGTTATCTTTTACTTATCTACAACTATCTACGGTTGTATTATAAACCATCACAAAAAAATTGGATTGTCTTCGTTGTAAGCAGCAAGAGTAGTAGCTACGTTCACTTGATTTCTCGAGTCCGTGTGGAGATAAACCTTTTATGAAAGGGACTGACAGTTGGTCAGAATGTGTTGCGAAACGTCGATGGAAATGAAGTGACCATGACTTACAGCGATAGAACTCAGCGCGCTGTTCGCGATTTGAGCAGGAAATGTAATTTTAAATTCGCAAAGAATGTCTCAAAAAACCAGTGAGCGGAGAGACCTGGCGGTGAAATCTTGGCACTTCGGATGCACTCAATGAGATTACCCTACCACCCGCCGTGGTTGCTCAGTGGCTATGGTGTTGGGCTGCTGAGCACGAGGTCGCGGGATCGAATCCCGGCCACAGCGGCCGCATTTCGATGGGGGCGAAATGCGAAAACACCCGTGTACTTAGATTTAGGTGCACGTTAAAGAACCCCAGGTAGTCAAAATTTCCGGAGTCCTCCACTACGGCGTGCCTCATAATCAGGAAGTGGTTTTGGCACGTAAAACCCCATAATTAAATTAAATTAGATTACCCTACCTAAGTCGGCTGTTATTAACTACAACATAATTACTGTTTAAAATTGAAGTTGCTATATCATTAGACGCTCGCTGTTTATTTCATGCTTCGGAAATCAAAAGCGCGCGCATGGGTTCGGCAACACGCAGAACTTTGTAACACTCGTAAAGACGTCGTTTCGTTTTCGATCCCACTGGTTTCGTTTTGACTGGTTAAATACCAAAGCTGGTGGACAGGAAATCAATAAGGCGCGTAGCCATTAACACAGAAATACTTGAACACTTTGGAAGACAGGAATCGCAGGAACGTCGACTTGATGAACAAAACAATACTCTCTCACAACTACAGCCGCACTTGTCATCTGCCTCCCACTAACGCCGGCGCATAATTGCTATCGTGCTCACCTATCACTGCTTTCAGCATGCTTCCAGTGAATGACTACATCCTAACTGCAAATCGAAAGATTTTGATAAAAATGTTCCAAGGTGTTTTCCGCGTTCCCACTTCATGATTAGACACTGATCGGTAAGCTTTTAATTACATGAAATAAAATAGGTACCGCGAAAATTGCTTGAAAGTCCTTTTAATCTTGGGAATAACGCAAGACGCCGACAGGCCCAGGCTCGAGGGAAACAGGGTGGCTGGCTGAACAAGCTCTCTCTGACCTACGGCGGCCCGAGAAGGACGAACTGCCGATGACACACGTCATCCGCGCTGGCTTTGACTGGCCGAGACTACCTGCCGCGACATTACGAAACGAAACCTGCAGAAAAAGAATCGCACGACGCGCTAATGCCAACGGCGCGGTCCAACATGCGCAGCACCGACCGTCATCGCCAGCTGAACAAGCTCGGAGAGACCCGCCCACCGCCGACGAGAAGCGCCGCCCTTTTGGATACGAATGCCACGCGCCAGGATCACGTCAGAGCGAGCGACGGACAAAAGCCAGACCACCCGCCCACTGCGCGCGCAGTCGCGACCGACAGGAGCGACGGGGCCCTAACCGCGGCACGAGCTAATAGGCCCGGGCTCTATAATGGACGGATGCTAGGAGCGTCCCCCTCTGAAGCGTGCTCTTGTTCGTACTTTGCCTCATGTCCTACATACCTATAGATCTATTTCAAATACATGTGAAATCTCCGGCAATGAAGCGACTCGGGCGGGTCAATCGCGCACTGACGTCGTGAATCGGTGGCCTCCGAGATCGCAACGGCGAACCGATGTGAGCACGGACGCCACGGTGAGTCGTTTGTTAAAGGCAGTGAGACACCGAGATGCAAATCGTCTCGTTGATAATAAAACGTGTGCTTCTCTCGTCCCCGTTATAGAATTCGACTGGCTCCCTCTTTGCTTATAGTTGAATGTTTTTTGTTTATCAAGAAAACACTAACTATCCTCGGCCATAGGGTCACAATTTCCGACATCATGGGTAACAGGTCAGGGAACATAGAGGCGGCGTGGACAATGCCCGTTTTCAAGTACAGCATGCCTGCTTAACCCTGTGAAGGCAGCCAATTATATCAAACGTGTGAGACGCCCATCATGAACGTAGTTCAGTGCTTCTCACGTGTGTCGCTCTAAGGGGAGCAGCAAGGAGTACAACTTTCGAGAGCAACGACTTCCAGCTGCCTGGCGACGCACTGTAGGAGGCAGTTAATTGCGCCGCAGCAAAACAACAAAAACGTTTGTATTACGACCGACAATCTAGTGAAGTCGCCAATTTTCCGACGTCGCTGCAACTGCGTTCTCCGATAGCGACCAATCAGTGGCCCCTGGATGCCGCGTTTACTCCACACAAACAAAACAAAATAACCTCTCGTGAACACTACTGCTGGACAAGACAAACTGGCACAAGCCAAACACCAGCAGACGCCTTCTTGAGCCTTCGCCTCTCGCCACGCAGCGCTATTTCGTTTTTTGGAACCGGTGGCGCCATCTGTCCGGCAGCGAGAAAAAGACAGCCGCGACCTCCGAGACCGGTAACTGCGTCCACGTGCCCGCGTGAAACGATTTCCGCCGGCATATTCTCGTGTACGCGACAGGCGGTTATTTTTGTCCCAGAAAGCAGTTCCCTGCCGCCTGTGAATAGCGCAATCACGCGGCTCAGCGCGCACAAATAATCCAATCTCCACACTAGGCCTCCTGCCGGAACTTTCCGTCCCCTATTTCTTGAACACTCTAGTAACGGACTGGACAATACGTTTTTAATCCATCCACCAGCATTCGAGTCGACCATCCGCCTCCCTTAACCGCGTGTAACTGATAACTAGCAGTATTAAACAATGCCTCGCTTGGACCATAACGGGCTAAGATGCTGCAATCCATTCGCAAAACAGCCGCGATTCATTCGCCCTAGCTATTACTAAAGCCCCTGCATCACCATCGCCGGCTCGACTACCACCATCAGCCTAATTTTATGTCTACTGCAGGACGAAGGCGTTATCCACGCTAACCCCGTATTGCGAGAGGCGACTCCAGCTTATTCCCGAAAATGTCCTCATCCCATGACGCTAATAAACAACTGACCCGTCCCCAACTGCGTCTACCCCCATTTCGATGGCACCAGCTGAATTAGTATGCCAGTTATCAGAGCCTACTCATTGCATGGCCAGCCCCAGTTCTCACTTCTGCCTATCTTAATCTATGCTAGAATATCAGGTACGCGCTTTTGCTCTCGAACACCGTAAAGGCCAAACAGTTCAACATCAATGAAAGTTGGAACTTGCTCCCCTTTATTTCTGGCTATGGGGAGTGAACTCGGGCGCACGCACACACACACACACACACACACACACACACACACACACACACACACACACACACACACACACACACACACACACACAACAAAGTGAAAACGTCCTTACCACAGTAATTAACCAGTAGTTGGTTACCTGAAATATCCGCCACTGAAAATTCGGTCCAGCGTATCAAAAACGCTGCTATAAGAGGCTAACGCGTTGAGTTTCCTCTCTTAACGTTACGCTTATTTGTTGTTCCTTGGTTGGCTGCGGGGTTCCCTTGAAGCTCGTTCGTAATTCTCCACTGGGATAATATAATTGTTAATACTTTTTTTAAGGATATCGGCAAGCTGGATGCCTTGGGTAGTTAGCGCCGTACAATCCACGCACCAGGTGAGAAAAAGCTGAAGGTCGCAGCTGATCAACTAGCTTATTTATCAAGAAAAAAGAACACCTACAAGACCCATATCCAATAATTCCACATAAACATACGGCGCTTTATATGGGACTATGTTCTAATGGGATTATTCGAGACGAATCTTACGGGTATTTCCGACAACTTTGCGCCCCGATGTCATCACATATGAGGAAAGTCAGCTCCCCAGGTTCACTAAGCAAGCCGGCCACAACAACGTTTATCTCGGTCAAGGTCAAGTACGAGTGGCACTTTCAGCACTCCCAAAGCAGCACTTTTGTGGCTCTCTGAAAATGTCTATTTCTGTGCCCGCATTTGTGCACGTCCTTGAAGGCACACACGCACAGAAAACAAAAAATCCGCGCGCGGAGTGTACGGAGAGAATCGACCACGCCGCACGCAAAGGCGACCCGTTCTCTCGCGCTCATTACGAGACCTGCAATCCGTAACAGGCGGGCGAGCAACGCCACCGAATGCCAAAGCCGTTGGCTCGTTCGGGCCACTGTGGTGGAACAGTCATTAGGCCGGACAAAGAAAGAGGCGGAGCCCCTTTCGCGCAACACACATCCGGCCGCCTATGCCAAAGCAGCCATCGTACCGCGCGGCACAAAGATAAGGAGGATGGATAGGAAAAAACAAAAAGCTTTCGAACCGGATACGCGAACGATAGCCCGATACTAAAAGCACCCAAACTTCCCCTGGCCGTAGAGCGTGACTGAGTGGGAGAGAGAGACAGCAGCTGTGCGATATCGGTGCGCGCGCAACTTATGTGCGACGTATTACCTTCGAGCGCACTACTCTATCAAATGCACAGCAGACCGTAGCAAAGCGCCGCTGGCGACACACGACGGAGGCAGGCAAAAGCGTCGTTAGGACGCCTGCCTCCATCTAGCGGCAGCAGCCGAAAACTCGCGGCGTAGCCAGAGGACGCTTTTGTGGAGAACACCGTCCGGCAGGAGGCGTTAAAAAAACGCACGGGCAGCGCGGGCCGATTTGAAAGCGGCCGCCACAGAGAGCGGAAAGCACTAGGCTCCGAACGTAAACTCCGCGAAAATGGTTATGCCCTTCGACGTGTGCTTGTATGCCACTTCAATAACAGTGATCGTGGCTTCCCTAAGGTTGCCATACGCGCATGTAAGCGTCACTGGCACGAGAGAGAAGCGGGAAACGTTCGCGAGCGAGTGACCATTATTAGCGGTTGACACGCCTCCACCCAGCACGACCTCCAGGTTGCTTTCTTTTTCTCCTTCCGCCATGGGCGGTCATTATCATTATAGTGTTGCTCGGTGGTGCTCACATCTGAGTCATGCGCCTAAGCACTCGTACAAACTAAGGCGAGAAAAATGTTCACTAACAGCCAAAAAGAACTAACCGACAATTACACGCTTATTACAAGGTGGCTACAACAGACAAAACCGGAAGGAGTAAGCAGCATTTACTCCCGAGTACTGGCCTCTGCATCTCCTGCGACGAAGGTGTTGTGAAACTTGGCGGGGACGGTTAGGGGAGCCTAGCCAACACAGCACGACGACGACAGTTGCCGCCACCCCGACGGTGATTAGAAAGCTCGAACTGCTTCTTTTCCATTTGGCGCTGCACACCATATCATTATTCCCGAAGTAACACTTCGCTCTCTTTCACATAACGCAGTAACTCTCTTTTGAACATCCGAAATTTTTATAAGGACTCATTCGATGTCGGGCAAGCAGAGCGTTGGTGTAGATAAAGGTCACGATCGATGACGTTCACCTTGTTCCTGCATGAAGTATCTTACCAGTGTATCAATGGTCCTACCTGTGGATATAGCCTCCGAGACCACAGGACTAAGGAAGATCACAAGGAGCGCGCCAAGAAAATGCAAACTACAGATGCACTGAGGCACTGCTGGAGCACCTCATCCACGTCATGTATATGAATGACACTTTTTTCCCCCGGGTGTAAAAAGGATTTCATAAAAAGCGGCCAACAACCCCGCTGACATTACAGCTGTGCCCGCTTCAGCGTCACGGGCTTATTTAGGCGACAGCTGCGCGTGGTTGAGAAAAAAAAGAAAATGGCGAACCCAAGAGAAACGCAGAGCGCATGCAGGATAGAAAAGGAAAAGCAGGTCAGACTGGAAAAAAAAAAGAAAAGAAAGGCGTAAACTGCAAGTAATAAGCGTGCAGTTAACAAAGAAACTCACGTCGTCCAGCTTTCTCTTGAGCGCTAAAGCGTGGTTGTAGTCGTTCTGGAAAAGGGGAGAAAGAAATAATAATGAAACAAAGGGGGCGAACGAACCAAGGCGCGCCAGCAGTTGCACGTGCAAGAGAACAGAAATGAGGTGGCGTGCCGACAATGGAAAGAAAACGCGTAACTTTACGGACAACTTTGTGGCAACGAAGGAACAAAAGAAAGCTACAGGGGCGGAGTTTGTGCACATGTGTTACTGCGCCAAGTAGTCCGGCGGAGTCATCAGCGTAGCCTGCGTCGGTTTCGGAATAGCAAAGCGAAAAAAAAAATGTATGTACGTAAAAAAAATTCAAAATGAACCCTGCGTGATGCGTCTAATTTCAGTATAAGTGCTGTAGTAAATAACACATTCGTGTTCATCACCTTGAACGCGAATGTGACTGGGACTACCTTCAGGAGCGCTGACATGCCTGCGCTTAGTCCACGTAGCTTTCCCCTTCATTGCCACAGAAACTTGCGATTCCGGACCGTCCGGAGACGTGTTTACCAAGAGCAGCGATCGTGGCGACATCTAGAGACGCTGGGATCAATCATAACGTGCTGGATTATGCTTCGCGACTTCACTCCTGATAAAAGGAAAGGGCACGAAAATATGTTCGCGATAAAAGTAGCCGATGACACGTTTACGTCAATAGATAAATCGATAATTATGATAAAGGTCCAGCACACCTGAAGTGAATCGTCAGAAGACGTCGCCACCAGCGCATGTTCCAGAAACATTTCCCGGTGCACACGTCTACGCTATTACACCGGCGCCGTGCTAAGACACTATTGTCGAGTGTTCGTAAGCGAGATGTCCACAGGCAGGTCCAATCTTCAAGCCAACGAACAGCTCTGGTCTCGTAAATACACGCGAAAACCCAAAAGCCAGAGACAATGCGGTACCGCGTTGCCGTACACCGGCTGAAAACCGCTGCAAAAATGTCCCAAACGCTTCATGACGTTGTCATACAATTCACTTCCTTTGACTGCCTTTAACCACGTCCAACACTTTGATGTAAGAACGAAGACAATCTTTAAGAAATATGTTTTTGTCAAACGCCCAATACGCACGCGCAGGCAAATACTTTTTTTTCTTTAATATCTCGGGGTGGGGGCGAATGTTCAAAGTGTCGAATACAAATGTGGAATTCTCAATATTCGATTCGTATTCGAAGATGAACTATTCGGCATATTCGAACAATGAAAAGTAACCAAATATTTCGCAACAACCAACTGCTTAGGCCTAGTAACTTTTCCCCATCTACTAAACAAAGGATCGCTTGGAAGTGACAACGGCAAAAGTGAGATCAAAGAAATGAATAAATAAAATGTGTAATGCAAGCTTTGTTTATAGTTTCCCGGTGGAGGCCTACATGAGAACCTGCGATTTTTGCTTGCACTCTCATTTAGCCTTTTTGGAAGTCCAGCTGTGTAGAAGCTTTATCTCTTCCGCTAAAGTCAGTATGGTTTTCTTGCAACGTGCCCTTTAACATGCCTTCTGCGGCATAGATGCCCTTCAGTAGCGTTACTTCTTTTTTGGCAATCTTTTCTTTTTCTTTTTTTCTAAGCACCCACTTAGCCTTTTTGGAAAGCTTCAAGAAATTGTTTGCAACTAAGCTCTCAAGTCGTTGAGAAGCTATCCGTGATTTTTTGTCTATGGGCAGTTAGTGATGTCTTTAAAACTGGCCCTTTGTTTCCGATAGCTCTCCTTTTTGCCCTAGTCAGTACACGCACGGTTCCTAATTATCCCAAAATGAATATTTATGCTGAAAATACAGGCGTCTGCTTCCGACTATTCGATAATTACTATTCGTTATCGAGTAAAAAAAAAAGATATTCGTCCACCTCTAGTAATCTCGTATGTGAAGCAGAATGCCAAGCCTCTATCTAGGCTGACTCCTCTTCGACCGTCTTTCAACTTCGACTTGCAAACCACTCCAAATGTTCTCAGAAAGACTCGGTAAGCTGGCGGCAATGGTTCATTAAACTATTATTTCGCGGACCTTTCTCGAACTTGCTCCAGTGACTTACAGCAAGATAAGTTTTGCTAAACTGGGGCGCATGTTGAAATTATTTTTAAAAATAATCACCTCTGCGTTTCACGAGCGCATGAGTAACCATGTACAGATAGCCAGCGAGCAACTCCAAGCACACACAACCAATCCCAAGAGGGAGCGGGGGTCCCCGCAAAGGTATTCCCCAGCCGCCTGTGACGTCATCGCGGGCATGGTGCCGCCAAGTACCCCAATGCGTATACCTCAGCGTCGCTCACACAGGCAAAGGCCGTTGACGCACGGACTCCGAGATACTCGCCGGCAGGGCGCCCCCGCGCGGATTTCGAGGAACTCGTCCTTGGCGAGTCTCAAGGCAATGACCAGCTTCTAGGCGTGGGGGCCGTTGACGTCGGCCGCGACGGAGCGAGCGTACGTTGCATGAGACTTCCCTCTACGGAATGCGCTATTCTACATTTCGCGGAAGCGACGGGCCGAGTTACGATTTTAGCAAGAGGCGTAGCAGATTACGGAAACAAACAAGCACGCAAAAAAAAACAAAAAAACAAGCACATTTGAAGACCTCAAGGGCCCTAACAAAGCATTTTCGGGGACTGAAATCAACGCACGGTTCAGAAGTCGAAAACAATACACGGTCGTAAAGAGCACGAAAGCTTGTTCTTACAATACAAGCAATAAAGTACACGCATAAAGGGCCACCAATCCGCCCTTAAGATGCGGCGGCTGAGTGAGTTGCAGCCAGATTGGACTAGCGCTAAACTTGTGCATTGCACAAAACTCGGGGACTCATATGTGCAAACAAGAAACCCAAAGATCTTAGCCAAAAAAGAAATAATTTTCAAGAATTCTTCAAACTGTGGGGCTTTCGAGGCATCGAAAGTGACATCTTTGTAATTCGAGGGCTATATCAAAACGTTTAACGACTGCCAAGAACGGTGCGACAGGACGTTGTGGGGGAACCTCAATTATCAAAGACGAAACGGCGTTACCACGAAACGACATCCGGTTGCTGACGGAGTCACACACACACACATACACACACACACACACTCACACCAAACAAACAACGAACGCAAAGCGCTGTGTGAGAACAGGAGGTGAAAAGTCGGGGAGAGGCGCTTCCAGTCGTTGGCGTCGCCGTAACGGTGGGAAGTAACGGTCACAAACAAGCACAGGTCCCCATACGCGTACCGCAGATGCCTAAAGGCGAAGCAGAATTTACCTCGACGACCGACAGGATGTGCGCAGAATCGTTCAGGTGACTCTCTCAACGTCCCTGAAAGAAACGCATTTCCCGCCTCCGTTGTCGCCGGATATCGGGTTTTCCTGCCGCAAGAAAGCACAACAAAAGAAAAAAAAAAGAAGAAGGAAGAAAAAGAAAGACACCCATTTCGCACCGGCAATCGTAGACTCGACAACGCCGGCAGGTTCGCTGAATGGGCATGACACTTGATTTGACGGAAAGCGCCGACGCCAAGTACGAGTTTGCCGGAGATTGCCGCGAACCAAAGCAGGATGGCGTGCAACGGCCCCCCCGTGTTCGTGAAATCTTTTTTTCGCCAACCATGATCTCAAGAACATGCTTGTTTCTTTGTATTTTTGCTGCGCCATCTTACATCTCATCACGTGTTGATCATCGCTTCTAAAGTTCACAAGCCAAGCTGCCACACCAACCTGTTCTTTCATTAATTTGCGCAAAAGACGCCATCAGAATGGAATCACTTGCCCGCCCCCATCGCCATCAACCGGATCAATCTCCGTTCCAAGACTTGCGTCTGACATAATGTACCATAACTGTACCACTGCCTCTCTAATGCCCTCTAACGCCACAACGGCATTTAGAGTATTTAATATATAGCTGTCGACCACGCAATCACGCTATGGAGCCACAATTTTCCGGGAGCACGACAAATAATTACCTTTGATTCGGCCATATCGGAAAGTGACAATGAAAGAACTGACCATAAGTGGAACAAAGTAGCTCACGTAGTGAAGAGCGCATCGAACGAATAAATTGTGGGCTATATGACGGAGCACTGCAACGAAGCTCAAGAAGCTGAAGACTGGAAGTTGGTATGGCTGCATCGTAGGAAACCAGAGCGAGGACAAGGCAAGGAATTAAAAAAAAAAAAAAGAAAAACGTAGATTAAATGCGTACATGCAATGGCACACGATACATGCCGAAGCGTTCAGAAATCACAAACCACGATTAGCACCGGCCGGCAAAACCAAAAGACCACGATATCGCGGTACTGTTTGAACAGTCCAACGGCGCTATCGAATCAGGAACAGTTTCATTATAGACAGAAAAAGAAATTCCCTTTCGTGCAAAAACACACACAAAAAAAAAGTCTGCACTTATGCCCATGGCGCGTGCGATGAACAACAGGCGCACGAAGGCCTCACGAAACAAAAAAAAAACCTGCGCGGCTGCTCATGCGCATTGAAATCGGAACTCCACGGCCGCAGCAGCAGACGCGTGTTCAGACCGCACATCCGCACAACCGCAGCAGACGATCAACCGCGCGTTGTAGCAGTGCCGTCAAGCAGAAGGGTAACGACCACCGCTTCCTGGTGAGTCAGGAATAGCCCGTCCAGAAGTGGGCGGGGAAAAGAAAAAAACGCGTGCCGCGAAAAGCGAGTGTGCGGCAACATTTTCCTGCCGCGAATCGAACTCGGAGCCAGAGCTCCAGCCATCGGCGCCTGAACGAACGTTTCAGTTTGTTCGTAAACGTAATGCCGTTTATACTGCAGTGGTTTGCAAAGAACATGGGTCGGCGAACTCGCATCCAAGAGAACGCCGACTTGCCCCGCTATCATTTCACAGGCGTCACATCAGAGCGTTGGCGAGTGACCAAAGGTGTGAGAAGACGCGAGTCTACGAACAGGAGTGAGTTGTGGTGAGGAGGAGCAGGAGTTAACGGTTAATGGAAGTACGGACGAAAACCAGCGACGGCGAGTCCGAGAGGATGCGAGCGTTTAACAACGTGACTGTCGGTGACAGTGAGCGTGTATGCGTGATCGCCGGGTAGGGGGGCTGAACGCGAGTATGAGCGGGTGTCGTTGAGTGGGAACTCACTGCGAACGCGAGTGAGTTGTTGGCGCGTACGAGTAGGCTGCGAGTAGGAAACGCGAGTACCAGCAATGGTGGTGCCGTCTGGTTGACGCGAAGTTCAAACGGACGGTGACAGACTTGTCAATTTCCCAGGCTATGCGCTACACACTTGGGTGTTGTAAGAGGCGTCGACGACAGCGTAGTGAGAAATGCATAGTTTTCTTTTTTTTTTCTTTTCTTTTTTTTTTCTCCGACGAGAGCCCCATGAAACGTGTTCACACACTCTGTGGTTGAACAAACCTCCACAAGACGCCCCCCGACATCGTCACGGATACCGTCCGCGTCGATCGGGTTCCGTAAAGCTGCATAGTTATACGGACACGTCACATATGCAAAACCTTGCAGTCCGCGAGAGACGAGGACGGTACCATCTTAACGCACAGCTGATGCGGAAAGGTGCCGTCGCTTGGCAGCTAGCTGTGCGCCAGGAGAGCAGACCTAAAGCAGTTGTTTAGTCACGCGACCCAACTCCACCAGAATCCATTTGCCTCCCCCGTCTCAGCCAATAGACAGCGCCCATAAGTGAATGCACGACGCGCAAGCGTCGGAGCTTCCACGTGACCGAAAAGCGTTCTTGGCGCTGGTGCGAACGTGGCCGTACGCACGTCTCTTCCAGGCACACCGTTACAGCAGCTAGCTCCTTTCTCGGCGATCAATGCTTCGCCGGCGAGCGCGCAGCTGCGAAAGGCCCTCCACACGCTGCATCGTTGCTTTGTCGGAACCAGGGAGCTAGACCACGATGCGCATGTTTGTCGCTGAACGAGCGCGGGGCTTCCATTCTCCGCCGCGACAGCTCCGTGACGATGGTTTAGAGACGCGAGAACACTGGAGCCCCGAGATTCTGGCGCAATGTGATGTAAACCCAGATCGCGAAAAAAAATAAGCGGGAGTCGGCGATTGCGGGCGAGTCCATCGGCTCGAGCGCCGGTATCGGTTAAGAGCACAATAAGCCTTCACTTTAAAGAGACAAACACCAGAATTGCAGGCAGAAAGAGGAGAGAAAGCGTGCACCAACCGCCACGACGAAATCCGCCAGTCCACCACCTCCCGCCATCCCAAATGGCGAGCGCTGGTCGAAGCTCGGCTTGCCTTTTCGTCGACTATAGACTGCGCCCGGTTCGACGGCTTCGGCAAACTTTTTTTCTTTTTGACACAACCTCTGCGAAACGCCGCGTGACCTCCCAGTGGGGCGCAGGGGCACTCACTAACCACTCGCGGCAAAGACCTAGACCACTGCGGCAACAGCCAGTGTTCTGTTAGAAACACGTGCGGGGACAACAGTAGATTAAAGAGCGTGCCTCCTCGCGGACGTAGAGGCGCACTGTACGGGGAGACCGAAGCGCGCGACAAACACGGCAGAAAAAGAAGAAAGAAAAAAGAAAAGATAGACGCGAAACAAATAGGCACCACAGCCACCACCACGACACCGCAGCGTCGGCCCACCTGCCCGCACGGTGCCCCGAAGCGGGTCAGGTGCGGGGCAGCTGCGGTGCGACGTACACAGCGCGCGCACGCAGCACCCCCACCGCGTCATGTCGTACCATCGAATCGGGACGAGATATGAAAGGACCAAAACGAGGGGGAAACAGATGCAACAAAGAGCGCAGGACTGCAACCACTTCTTTTTTTTTTTTTTTTTTTTTTTTTTTTTTTTTTTTTTGTCCGCGACAACCTAACGACAAGAGGAGGAAGTGGCCCGGGTGCGATCGGTGCACCGGAGACGATCATTCCGGCAGTACGCGCGTGTGCGGCTACGACGCTGAATGCCACTCGGCGATTCTTCTTTTTGTTTTCGGTTTTCCGGGGTCGCGCAAGCCCCCCATGAAAGGGTAACCGGGCGAGTGCCGGAAGGAAGCCGGACCATCAAACGGCCGGCCGCCAGGCCTACATGCACTGGGGGAGTCGCGGATAACGGTGCGAAAGCGAGCCCCGGAACGCGCCAACGCGATGGCAGAGATGACACAGAGCCCTCTTCTCCCCGGATGGAGGGACAAGGCCGTCGGCTTCCGCCAGGAAGAGGCCCGCGCCTCCACAATGGAGCGGAATGCGCGGAAGGGGGACGACACAGCGAGAGACCGGAAGCGAGACTGTCCACTCGCATATTACGGCGCCGGTCGACCGCTACGCCGACTGCCGAGAGTACGCTTAACGGCAACCGCGATTCACCTACAAATGACGTTTCAAAACTACTTTCATTCAACTCGTCGTCGAAAAACAAAAGTTAATTATTGCGGAGAGGAAACTTCCTTCGCCTAACAGTGCCGGTGTGCGGGTCCGGGTGACGCTCTCGAGGCAGTCACTCCACGAGCGAACTACGACACGGATAAACTTTTACCTCGTCGCTCCGTTGTATGCGTGTCGAAATAGTTCCCTTCAATCTTGCCGTCTCATCCTGGCCTTTCAATCCTTTTACGCACGGGGGCCCATCAATATAGACAAAGCCTTCTAGAAAATTAAGCCCGTGTAGACACGTCCACCGTGTCATTACGAGTTAGGTGCACAGGGAATGCTTCAGTGCCAACAGCCGAGTACCAAAATATCGACGAAGGGAGTCGAAATTTGAAGTTTATTACGGGCAGCCACGAGGAAAGAAAAATTAACTTGCTTAGAAGACCGGCAACAAGGGCAGAAAAGCCTTACAGGACGTCTGCCACATTACGAACACATACGCACAGAGGGTGTCGGAATTATGAGGCAACATGGAAGACAGAGGTGCAAGATTTACGATGTGGCGTCGCCTGCCGCCTTTCGGCATTACCGTCCGGCCTTGCACGTCAACAAAGGCACTCGGAAAACACATTGCCTGCCACGTCATAACACACTTATTTGCCCTGCGAACGATACCAGCCCAAGCATCAATTTGTTTTAGCATACCAGGCGGTAACACTGGGACTACCGCGAAAATCCTTTTAGCGGTGCCCCGTGCCGCAAGAAACACGGAGACGTAAAAGCCAAGCGGGTTTCCTTTAGGCTCTGAAATGAGCTAAGGTAGGACCAAAGTGTCGCATGCCGGCGCTGGTGGACCAGTAGGCGGGCCAAACTCATCAATAAAAAAAAATTGAAAAAGTAGCCCCATGACTCATGTATTCAATAATCCCACGTGACATATGGACATAGGGGGCTTTAAAAGCCAAGCTTTGGGAACCTCGCCGGGTTTCACCGCAGGACCTGCGGGCCTGCTTCAACTTGTTCCGTTACCGAATGAGCCAACCAATCACAGCGGCGCACGCGCGCCGCTGCGTTCCTTACAGTACCACCAGATGGCGCTCGCTTCCGCGGGGCAAAGAAAAAAAAGAATTAGAAAGCTCGCCTTCGCGCATCCGCGGCTTCACGGTAATGGGGAAATAAGCGCTTCTTCCAGATAGAACGCCACGTACTGAACATCACCTATACAAGAGAGGGCCTCCCGGTGCTGGAAGGTTAGCCAGCTTCCTCACGCAGCCGCCTGGCATTTCCTTCGTACCTATTTGAGCTACCCCTGCATCCTAAAAACTCTTGTAGCGGAACGTTCACTGGACATCGATTCTAACGAACCAACAAAAAAAAAAATACCGACTGAGCGGCCTTTTGATTTCTTCTCCATTCGCGTTCCGTTTTCGCGGACTTGCTACGCCGCCCGCGCAACGATGAGCTCGCGATCACGACGCGAGTTACGAAACTAACTTTCGGCGCGTCCACGGTGTGCCGCGCGCCGAATGCCGAGAGCCAGGGGTGCCCTGTAGTCCCGAGTGGCGCGGCATGCCACAACAAGACACTGGCCACGTGGCCAGAGTCGAGAGCCGACGAGGCGCCCTTTCGGGGGTGGGGGGGCGTCGAAGTTTCCAAGCGAGCCTGGTGCAACCACCGCCGAGGAACTTAATTGAGCTAACCCCACCCCGGGCAAGGCACGCAGAGGAGGAGCACGGGAAGGGGACGACGTCGGCACGGAGGAGTCGGCTGCATCATATCAACGCGGGCGCACGTCTTGCTCTCTCTCTCTCTCTCGCTCGAGGGAAGCGCTATAAGAAGGCGACGAGTTGCGGAGCTGTAAGAAGAAAACACGCGCAGGAGAAATGATAAAAAGTACGAGGCACACAACAGAGGCGTGCCACGCCACCACTGCCGTACAAAACGCTTTCAACAGCTCCGCTTTTAGGGAGCTAGATAGGGGGGATATAGAAAAAGTCGTGGCGCGGTTGGCCCAGAGCGCGTGTGGTCGCCGAAGAAATTAATAAACGAAGAAGAGGCACGAGAGGTCGTATAGGCGCAAACCACTTGGGCAAGCAGCGCACGCGCAGGGTAGAGGCGCGGGCCAAAAAGGCTGCCGCAACCGTCGAGGAGAGCGCGTAGCGGCAATAGTTAGAAAAGGCTGAACAGGACAAAAGGAAACAAAAAAAGGGGGGGGGAGGGGTGGTACACGGAGGTCAGCTGGAACTAGGTACCGACACGGAGAGCCACGGATATCGCGGCGACTGCCGATGACGCCCCGACGGATATATTCACGGCGGATACACCGCTTCACTTACGCACGCGCATCGTCTCGCGTCCCCCTGAACGTGCACGGAGTGGCCAACAAAGGAGCCCCCCCCCAAAAAAGGGTGCGGGAAGTCAGAAGTAGGGAAAGGGGGGGCCTCCGCGGCGTTACCTAGTGCTACCTGGCGACCCGGCCGTAGCTTGGAAGGCGAGGCTGGGGCCGGCACACGTGGTGTGAGAACAACGGGCCGAGAGCGCCGACCATCGGGCGAGCGATACAACACGGAGATGGCGTGCCCGCGCGCTCTTGCTCCGCCTCGAACACGCCAGTCACGTTCTCCAAGAGTGCGGCTCGGCCGGGCAGGCAGGCAGGCACGCACCCCTACGCCTCCCGCCCGGGGTCCTAATTCGATTGGCGTGGGCAGCGGAGCGTGGGCGCGCGGGAGTGCACCCTTATCCGACTCTATTAAGGCCTCGCGCGGGCAACGAGAAATGCGCATCCAAGCGCCCCGTGGTGTCGACACGCACAGTCTGGAGTATACGGAGCAATAGCACGGGCCTAATTTTTTTTCGAGACGGGCCCGCCGGAGGAACTCTGTGCAGTCGACCGAATTTTGTAACACTATACCGCGCGAGCGTCGACTGGCCGGTCGGTATGCGCCTTCTAACGGCGCGAAGCGACAAGAACGGCAAGAACAAAGTGAGATCCATTAGAAGGCTTTAACTGGCCGGCTAGCCGGCCAGCCAACTAGTCAGTCTACGCTCGTGCGGTATACAGTTAAGCAATTGATCGATCGTGCATGTCATTTTATCAAAATACGTGACAGCAACACTGCACTAACAATAAACATGGCGAGAAGGTTTTATTTACAACCAGACAAGCGCACGGCTAGGACTAAAGAGTATATGGAAGTAAAACGATGGCGTAACCTGCCGTTGTGGCCGACGGTAGTCTACGGGTTGCGGGGCTGCATAAGAGACACGCGAATACCGTGTAGACCAGAGAGGGACTGCCCCGTCTCACTTTATTGCTCGTGGCAGCCCTTGCACGCACGAGCTCGGCGACTATCTTCGTCGTTGTTCGCGCGAGGCACACGCAGAGCGTCGTCTGCTCTCGTTCGCGACAGACGGGTTTAAAATTTCTGGTACGGCATATTACTGAAAGCTCCTGCGTAGACTTTTGTTGAAAACACCCAAGTATTAAGCACGTCGGAAAACTCGGTTCTTGATTATTAAACAGTCCTCGCGGCAAGCAAAAAATCCTAAAATGTATACAGTGTGAGCTGCAAGCAAAAAGCAGCTGACATTTCGAGCGCGCACATTCCATCAACGTGGACAACAAATGAAAGAACGAGGCAACGAATAGCGCACAATATGACCGGGCGATCGCTACAAACAGCATTCCCTACAACTTTAGCGAACAAGCCCCAGTGTTGCCCAGCTACATACAGCGGCCGCCATGCGTGGGTGTCACGACAACTCCCGAGATTTTGCAATCTTGGTCGCTCGGAAAACGGCTTCTGGCTGATGGGGGGCTAAACGAAGTTGTATTTGTGAAGAAGGGGTGGGGGGCAAACTCTTCCTGCTTTCCTGCCTTCATACGCGTCGCTCGAAAACTATCTATAGTTCCAGTATTAAGCAAGCCAGAATAAACGGGCCCTGTTCCCCTGCTCTTGGAGATCAGGCCCTGGGCTGCAGCAGAGAGCACAGGGCGCGAACGCACCTTCTCACGGCGCAACGCAACCCAGTGCGCGGGCTGCGCTAAGAAAAATGCGCCTACATTCGCTCGCTCCGCCGGCGAGACCAGAGTTTCCAAAACTCAAAGCGGGAGACATTGTCTTCGAGGCTACCCACAAAGACGATCAAGAAGGACCACACTCAAAGCAAACCATAGAAGAGCTAAGCAGCCGGGGGGGGGGGGGGGGTGCTGTCCCATTTTTACAGAGAGAGACGGGCCACGCGCGCTACGTACCAGAAAATGAACTCGAATAGGGAAACCGGCGCAGCTTCGCTCCATACCTGGGAGATCCAGAAAGCGTCGCGTCCCAGGCAGCAGAGCCGCGACAAAGAAAAAGAAAGCGGGAGGGGGGGGGGGGGGGGGGCGAGAAGGACCGCGTCGACGCAGAGCAACCAACCAGCCAACGAAACAGCGGGCTCTTGCGGGAGGAGCCAGCTAAACAAATCAGTCCTTGAACTGCGCGCGCTGTCGGCACACACCAGCGCGAGATGGAACAATATCGCCCTGCACGCTCGAATGCCGACGACCGACGTATGAGAGCGAATGAAAGTGCATAGATAGGCCCGGACCGGTTCGCGAAGTGCGCTTTGAAAGGGCGGGAGGTTAATAAAGCGCCGCGCAAGAACAAACAGTCCAACTTCGCACGGTGGACCAGTTGGTTAAACACCGTCAGGCTCTCGCCGCGTCGCTAGGACTCATCGGCCGTCTCGCGTTGACGCCCTCCTCCTGTGTGCGCGCGCATCCACGTCCTTCCTCAAACACGCTGGTTCCACGTTTACATGTTGAAAACTTTTGTTAAAAAAGTCCGACCTCGCCGACACATAGAAACAAAGTGGTCGCAACAAAACGACGGCAGCGCGGTAGGCGAACACGGAAAGGCCTCGCGTGCATAGCTACGAATTAACGAAATCGTGGGGGCTTTCCCGTCCCGAAACCGCAGGAAAAGTTAGAAGGGACGCAGTAGCGGAAGAGGGGCGGCGGGAAGGGTTGGGGGGGGGGGGTGAAATCAAGCACCTGTGGTTGTTTTAACGTGTACCCAAAACACGGTACGATCGAGAAGCACGCCCCTGTAGGAAACGCTGCCGCGGTACCGCGGTCGGGAACAGAACCGGCGACCTCGTGGTTCAGCGACGCGACGCTAGGCGTCGCGTCGCCGCAATCATGGAGGTTAGCGAAAGAGCCCCCGCGATGGGGACGCCCCGGGCCCGGCAAAGATGCGCTGTTCCGTCGCGGAGCCAGCCGAGAGAGAGATCGAAGCTGTCCTGTGTAGAACGGGCTGCCAGAGAAAGGTTTTCATCCACACCGCTTCATACAATCGCCGACCCCTTCATCAGCGCTCGAAGCAGTGATTTGGTCCCGCCACGTGCACGCGAACGAGACGGCACGGGGGGGCAAGCCAGCCTTCAGAGCGTGACGACGGCGCGGTCTGAATAAGAGGAGCGGCGCACCCAGCGAAGGCCGCGAGTGACACGGCCGGAGCACCTCGCGCGACAATGGCGCACGCGCGCGACGCAGAAAGACGTGGCGGGGGGAGGGGGGCCTTGCTCCTCTTCTAATTGGGGCGCCGCCCGTGCAACAACACGTAGCGCAGCTACGCCGGCCTGCTCGTGATGTCAATGCACCTTCCCCCCCCCCCCCCCCCCACACACACACACACAGCCCACTCCAGCTTTCAACGCCACGCCAGGTACAGCCGTCACGCAGCTGAGTCCGAGCGGCCAACAAACGCACGCGTCCTGCTCGCACGGATCTGTCGAATCCACTGACGACCGAAAGCTGCAGAAACCGCGAACCTGTTGTCACAACGACTGGCAAAAAAAGTTATCCGCAAACGAACTCCATGAATGGCAAGCCTTTCCATGGCATTGCTTTTTACCGTGCCTTGGCTCGTTAATTTTCTGGAATACACGTCACAAAAATCGCGTCGACGACAACGATCCGCAGCTTCGGCGCCTATTGAAATGCTATATGGGGGCTATTCTGCTACACTCTATCTAATGGACTATCCATTTCGGCCGCTGCTGATTGGATGCAGCTGTACGAGAGAGGAGGAGACGAGCAGCCCTAGCCAATCAGCAGAGGCCGAAATGGACATTCCACTAAGTGGACTCTTAGAGAATACCGCCCCAGTGTTAATCAGAGTTGTGCAAAAATCATCCATCTTGAGACCATTTTTTCTTTTTTTTTTTTCTAAATGCGTAAGCATTTCTATGCCTACCCAACGAGAAACGCCGTCCGTCCGTCTGTCTGTCACGCAAGACCAATCGCTATAAAGAAATTGATATATAAAACAGAATAAATTCGAAAGAAAAAAACGTTAGCGGTGGTCAATGAGTTTATCATCAAGGATTTAAGGAGCAGTGGTGGAACAGCCATTTCACCTTGCGGAGCAGGTCTTGGCGCAGGCAAAAAGCCGATCTGGTGCAGCAGCAAGCACTTTTTGGCGCAGGTTCCAACGAACGTATGCTTACAATGTACCATGCAAATTTTAACTGATATATTGGACATGTTATACCCGATATGAATAGGGTTTTGCATCGGCGACGCTATTCGACCTAAAATAGCGCAGACACCCAAACTCGGCGCAAAAATTTTGCGTAACGAACATGCCGGCACCCGTCGATGTGGCGGCTCTCGATGTGTACCACTTTCCACCTCGTTTGCTAATGCCATTCTTAACTATGCACCACGTGATCTTGGTTAAGACACGTTGGCGGGCTAGTTGGTTAGAATCCATGGTAGAGTGCATAAGCGCGACTGGACGAGGACGTAGAAAGAAACAGATACACAGATACAGTGCTGTGTATCTTTCTACGTCCTCGTCCAGTCGCGCTTATACACTACACGTGATCGCTACGGCTGTTTTGTAATGACCCGCCATTACTGCCCATTAACATCGAAACAGCTTACCTATATGCTAGGATGTGACATTCCCCTTCGGCAAACCCCGCGGGTTCGACGAACACCGAAATAAAGAGCCAGCAAAACAGTACAGCAGCACTAGACTGTACGTCCGTCAGAGAAAAAGAAAAATGCGCGATTGACGAACCGGACAACTCCAACGGGTCCGCAGAGCTGAGAATCTCTGTGGACGGGCCTCTGCTTCCTTCTATGATGACGATTGCATGCTGTTGGCTTTGATTTCCGTTGTGCTAGCTGCGAAACATCGACGGAAGGAGGGTTTCGCTCTATGCGTGCTTAGGCGCAGGCTCGGCGCAATTATCCGCTAAAATACCGTTTTGGCGCAGGACGGCGAAAAAAGGCAGCTCTTGGCACAGTTTGGAGCAGCTGTTCCACCATTATAAAGAGTGATGAGGGGTTAGATGGGTCTTATCACGGTTGGTAATGTGATAAGGTGCTAAAGAGCGACAAGAACTTATCGTCGGATCAATGCTGCTAAGGTTAAGCCCTGATAGGGGTTGATAAAGGTCGGATCGATTGCGATAACGTTGATACCGACCGGTAAGTGCTGATAAGGCTCAGCTCGAGACTCATAAGGATTTATACTGGTCGGATCAAGTTTCATAACATTGATGATGACAGCAGGCTGCGTGGAGATGAGAAGTAGCACAATGCTTACGCACACTTGATGAACTACTATATTAGTTCCTGCGTGACTTTTTTTCATTTTTGACGCGAAAATGTCATGGCCCACTGAGCGATAAACCGGCGGCGTCTGTACTGTAGCAGCGAAACTTCACATTGGCTGCGACGCCACGTCACGTCACATGCGCCCCTGGCGCGGTCGTGACTGGCTCGGGCCTCGACGGAGCAGAGCGGGCGAAAGGGAACACCTGCTGCCGCGGTACAGCGTGAGGGGAGAGGGTATCGCCGCGACGCCACGTCAACCCTCGTAAAGCCTGTGTTGTCCACGGGTTCCTTGCCCGCGCGAGCTATCGCTAGGAGATTTAGGGACTAGGGACTTTAGTTCTCGCCTGCGTTCTAATTGAGCCTCGGTAAGGCCAAATCAAAACGCGCCCAGAGTTTCAAGGCGCTGGCTTGCCCGCGAGGAGTTCGCAACTAGAAGTATCGCTCGGCGGCGTTCAAGTGGACATTCATGCTTTCGCATTCACAACTCTTTAGAACCGCTCAGGTGCCCTCGGATTTTTTTATTGCGATAGCATCCGTACGAACACTTCAGGACAATCTTCGTCGTCGTCGTCACTGCCGTAGCGGTCCGCGCATATTCAGGTGGATTCACACGCGTGGGCAAAATCTGGCCTGCTGCGTGATCCCGGCGCAACCGCGAAAGATTGCGAACGGTTTCATTCACACGACTGGAGCGCGTTCACACTTGCGACTCTCAGAGCGTGCGCCAGTCAGTCGCCTGAGACCAGGCAGCGGCTGGACAACACCGACGTTCACACTTGCAAGGGCCAGCCACCTCGGCGACCTGCGGGTCGCCTTCTCTCGTTCGAAACGAGCTCTCTCGCGAAGGAAGCCATTCACGCGCTTTCGGGCGTTTCGCCTGCTGTGACCGCGTCTCCCGCATTCGAGCTCGGTGTGCTCTAGTCCCTCGCTGTTCGCGATGTACCGCTACGACCTGAGTGAAGAGGAGGATGTCGTGGCGGTTTCCATGTGCACCAGCGTCGTCCAGGCACTTCGAACGCGTAGGCAATGTCAACGGGATGCACAAAGACTCGCGCGCTACTTTCGGGTCATCGTTGATTGGTTTAGCGGTTTGCGACTCGCAGTCGCAAGGCTGGAAATTTCAGCAGCGTACGACTGGTCTGCGACCGTCGCTTTTCGACCGGTGCGACCATTTGCAGAACGGTCGCACGACATTCTGCGACTCGCAAGTGTTTGAATGGGCCCTTATACTCTCGACTCCCGACGCTTATTTTACGGGCTTGCCGCAGTGCCGTAGCCGAGTGTGCAATCCAAGATGGACGCCGACATGGGGCGTCGTTGTTCGTGCGCGTAGGCTGTTCAAGTGAGCGACGGCGATGAGGTCTGGAACGAAACTGCGCGTTTGCGTAATCGGCGTGTTCTATATTACACAACGCTGGGAATCCCTCAAGAAGAGCCAGAGAGGTCACGGGTGCCTCGTCACAGAGCGTTTTTATGTGCGCCTCGCCCACGTCGGGTTCATGAAGCAGCAGCGCAATCTGGCTATGGCTTTAAACAAACAATCAAAATACAAACACCCCTTTGCCACTGCTGCTCGTCAAAAAAAAAAAAAAAAACGCGCGTTGTCTGAAGCTGTTGCGGAGCCTAGCCAGATCTATCCGGCCAACGTTGACAACTTCGACGCTAATTAGGCTAGACAGTCGATAGACAATCGTCAAACGTAAAATAAGTTTAGAGAACGCATGGCTGCGATGGTCATCTCTGTGCTAACTGACACTGCAAGCGCGTGACTTGTGTAGAGCGCGCGAACGGCGGCCGCCGAGGCGCTCCGGTGGCACCTAGCGACGTCTCACGGTTCGAGATGAGAAGTGTCATCTGGGCCACGTGTAAGCTATGCGGGACATCTAATTGTACCGCTTAGCGACTCAACGAGCACGCAGTTCCAGTTTTACACAGCGCAGCAACGCCAATTCCATGTCTCGAAAATACTACCAACTCATCACTAAGGCAACTCAATCGATTGCACCGTTTGGGCAGCTTTGCCATTCTATGAGAATGGCCGCTATGGCATAAGTGAATACGACGAACAGTATTTCAGGTGTGCCGGTGCGTTGCTCTCCGCAGCTCAGAAACCAGCGCACCACGGGCAGAGCGCGGCTCTTGAGTTGGCTTCTCTGCTGAACTTCGGAGCCCCCCGTGACAGCGCTCGGCAAATGGCGGCACGGGAAACGCGCGGGAAACCTACACGGAACTCCGGCTCCCTGCGGAATCCGCGCCGTACAATAGGCGTCGGGTCTAGCGACCTCAACCGCGGCGCTGCGAAAGCACCACCAGCCTCCTAGATCTCCGGTACGGAACTACTAGCCTAGCCGGAGTTTTCGGACGCCATGTCGCCGCTGGCGTGTACACCTACTCGCGCACAAAACGATCTGCGGAAGCAGCTTCGCAGCAGAGTGCTCGTCATTCGCACGACAGGTGACAAAGTTCGAATCACCGCTGGGAAGTGACCGCTCGCAGCAGGCGGCCGATCGCGCGCGTCGCCATGTAAATAAAAGCACGCGGCATCGCGTGACCATGATCATGTTCGCATGACGTCTAAGAAAAACACGCACATCTGTTCACTATCAATGCTTAGACTCGCAAGCGAGCCCTATTGCAAAAACCAGCGCCTTCCAGTGCCTACCAGTGTGAAACCAGCGCGTTCTTTTTTTTTTTTTTTTGGCACTTGATTGCACTGGGTACGCTGGCGCTCGCTGGGACTCACTGGGACACCAGTGAGGACGCTGGATAAGAGCTGGGTCACACTGGAAGAGACGCTGGTTCCACTGCCATGACGCTGGGGCACACTGGTTTGTGCTGTACAGGCGCTGGTTCTCGCTGCAGTTCGCTGGTTCGCACTGGAAACTGCACTGGTTGTGCTTGTGTCGCGCTGGTTTCAGTACGCAAGGACGAGCGCTGCTGAATATTAAATGCTTTATACAATTTTATCGCTTGATACTAATCTCTTGTCCTAAATAAGGCTATATATTGGGGTCATAAAAGCCTATTTCATGTCGCAGCTTCGACTAAAGGTGCGTGAGCTGCTTTATTCATGGACATTTGACACTGAAGATCACTTTCGTTTTCTTTTTTTTTTCTTCATTTTCCCTTTTGACTGGGCGAATAGCTAAATTCTTAAACGAAACCACGCAACTGCAGAGGACGCCGCGTTTCTTAGTAGTTTGCACGTAACGTATGACTGGGAGTTGTCGCCGTTGTCGCAGTGCTGTGGAGTGGACACGAAATGCAGAAGTCGTTGGGACGCGCACGAACGGACCCCGAGTTCGAAGCCTATCGCTGACTGATATTATCGCACCGATAACAAAGCTGAGGTGATTCGTGCGCTTCCACTTTCCCTATTATACTAAATAAAAGTTCTGAGGCTTAAATACACACATTCTAGCTATCGCCAGCTACCCGCGCCGACATCCGTCCCCACCGAAGCTTAGGCCTAGAGTATCCGCCGAGTCCGTCTTCACTCTATCGGCGCGTCTAAGCTCAGGAATCAAGAAGTGTAACAAGGATAAATCCCTCTATATTTCCGATTTCGCGTCGGTGTTCTTAAACGCAAAATTTTGTCATCTCTACAGTGCCAGCACAAGAAGCGATGACCGCCTATGTGACGCGCCAGAAACACAGGTATATGTGCTATCGCCGAAGGCTCCCAGCACTAGCCTGCGCTTCTCTGACGAAGATATATGACAAGACAGACGTGTAGACAAAGGCATCACTGAACTAAGAAAACGTTGCATATCCAGCGCGTGAAGAACAAGAAACGGTTATCGAAATCGGCAGTAACAGCCCATACAGCGTCCCGGGTCGGCGGTTCATGCAGGACTTTTTTCGAAGTTAAAATACCAATCGCAGGTGAAAATCGATGTTGTGGCACTTCCGAGCATGCTACTCAATACGGACAGCAAACTTTTCTTTGTAGTACAGGCGTGAGTTTTAGAGGCTGGGCGATAGCGCATCTACCGTGTCTGTGCGAGACGTAGCTCTGCGAAACAAACTGCTTCTCGATTTTGACATGGCAAATTATCCGCTTAAGTTCGTCTGCTGGCGTGGCGTAGCGGTAAAGTGCCGGGCTTGGGATCTGTAGGTCGGACGATATCTCTAATCCTTGTCGGAGCAGTTCATTTTTACGTTTTATTAGTTTTTTTATTGCACTAAAACGCCCTTTGTTGCTTTCTGTATTCAAAAAAATATATACGGTGTCCAGGCACCGCATATTTAACGCGCTAGAGCTGTTTTTCGCACGAGTAGCCAGCGCCTCCCAGCACGGTGCGCCTTCCCAGCGCCCCAGCATCCAGCGCGCTGCGCTGGGCCCATAATCCGGCGCACTGGGTTTTGAAATAGGGAGTGCCCGCTTTTTTTTTTGTGTGTGTGTGTGTGTGTGTGTGTACAATTTCGTGCGGAGCCAACAATTTTAGACAATTATAAGCGTTGCCTCTCTGCCTTCAGCGTGTCTTCTCAATTTACATACTGTTAAAAACGTCTTGTAAAAAAAAAAAAAATCTGGAAAAGCATGGGAACTTGTGCAACATAATTTCTGTTCATTTCTGTTTTCTATAAGCATGTCTTTCTGCGATTTCACAAAACGATGTGTTTATTGTTTTCCTGTGATCTTGCAGAAAATAACTTAGTTTATTAGATAGTTCATTCCCATTAGGGAGCAACTTTTACTCCGCTCATGAGTGCAGCTTGCACGCAGTACGAAAGAGTTTTCGAATGCTAGGATGCGGTTGTGACAGATCATACCCGTACGGTTAAGCGATCTACACGGAACACGTGACCACCTGACAAGAGCGCCAAGACACCCAGCACTACGCGCCACATCCAGGCATTCACTCTACGAGATTATGCGAGACATAACTACCTGCACTTGCGCGACCGGTGAAGCTGCACAGGAGCGTTGATTGAGGATAGTAAAAGAGGCTAACAAGCCTCACTTCGGTGACAGCATTGATGAGTTCTTTTTTTCTTTTATTTTTTTTTTACACTTCACCGCACGGGGATTAATCCCGTTAAAATCGAAGAAAAATTCTGTCTCTGACCATAAACAGAAAGTCATCTTTTTGAAATGAAACAATCTGTTTCTTACATCGAAATCAATTTTTTTTTCTTTTCTTAAAACATTTATTTTTGACAGTGCGCGTGACAGGGGCAGAATGATGCGGGCGCGGGCAAAGCGGTGTCGCGCGTACCTGCCCACCTTTGTTATTCGCGTCACTCATCCGCCGTCCACCTGTGCACTGTTACATTTCAATACGGAGTCGCAGGCAGCTTGAAGGGACACCAAAGGAAGGCCGAGCTAAAAGGTCGAGCTAGAGCGAGATAATATTTGTCAAGTCTATCATCGTTTTCTGCGCGCCGATGTATGTTTTGGTTTCTTTTTTTTAACTTTAGGAAATTCAAAGGTCCCGCTGCTGGTTCTCAATTTGAACCGGCCGCGCCAAAGCGGAGGACTCCACGTGATCTCCACGAGACCGCCCTCTACGCCGTTGTATTGTCTTGTGTAGACTCCCCCTTTAGCTCTATACAGGAAGCGTACTGCTTGGCGGGTGTAGGTGTTCAGCTCGCCTGAGTCACTGCGGTTCCGCTTAGGTTCGGGTTACGAGTTACTGTCACCGCCCCACTGCCGGAACCGACAGGGTGGGTAAATTGCCACGCGTTGCCGTCTCGGCCGTTGTAAACAGGGAAAAAGCGATGCCGTTAGCAGTGGCGGGTCGCAGCCACACTGAATCACAGAGTTGCCGACACCCCACATAGGAGGTACCACAGTCAGCAACAGATGGCGCTACTCCGATTGTCAGTTATCGACATTTCCTCCCTTACAGAAGCTCCGTTTTCGTGAGAAATTATGAATAAGTCTTTTTTTTTTTTTATAGAAGCATGATCTTTCAATCAAGCTCGACTTCATATTTGCCTTTAGAGTCCCTTTAAAGGGCAAAAAAAAAAAATCTACCATTGTTTCTCCGAGCAAAACCCCGAAGGCCACGTAACGGACCCTTAGCCTATTTTAGCTGCAAAATCCAAAAAGAAAGTAGGCTACGACAAGATGCATTCACGCACGCGCGCGCGTGGCAAGCTGCGTTTTCATATGCAGCGACCTGTTCAAATCAACGCCACGCATTCAATCGTCGAAAAAGAAAGTAACAGCGCTGCCGCAGTGCTGTCCATTACATGAACGCCGGGCCCCCAGCGCGACGGCGACGGGCGCTAGGCGTCGCGAGCAATTCGAGACGAATCCCAGGCGGGCCCGTCCCGTGGAGGGTTGGTCGTTTCGTGTTACCGACCGGGAGACGACGCGCGCACAGATCGGCTGGAATGCGTCCCGCGCCCTCTCATCCTCCGGTAATACTATGCACAGCTCGGTCGCCTCACATTCTCACGGGAAACAAAGGCCTCGACGAGAAATATGCGATACGCAGACGGCAGCGGGGATATTTCTTTTTTTTTTTTGTACTTGGGGCCCGTTTGTACAGGTAAAACAGCTCACAGAGTACCGGGCTACTGGATGCAAACGCGAGTAGCCGGGCAGGTGGCGCCATAGCTTCCGAGATCTCACCCACGCGCTCGGGGGTGATCTCGGAGGCCATGTACAGAGGCGTATCACTGCAGTGAACTTTCTACGACGCATATATATATATATATATATATAACGAGTTTCGCGCAAGGTGATCTGCGCGCAGCATGCAAAAATAGGGAGGAGACAACTGCACATATCTGATTGGAATGTCAGAATGCACGTTCGAACGTAGGTAAAATATGGTCACTTTCTGTGAAGCCTTTGGGTTTGAAGAAATTAATAGGCGGGTAACCATGAGCGCAATAAACACAAGAAAGAAATGTTTGCAATGTTTATGGCGATTAGGCAGGAAAGAACCGGATTGACGCAAGAAAACTGGTATGTAGCCTCGGAATGATGTAAGCACGCGTGATGCACGCGATGATGCGGTGAAGCACGCGGTGGAAAGCAAGGAGTTGCAACTAAAGCAAACGTTTAAACATAATATGAAGAAATACACACGAACTGAAATATAGGCTATACTGAAGTCTCATGCCACGTGCCACGCCCAGTTTCAAAGAGGAGTTCACTCGTAATAATCATTTGCCGTTCACGGTAGCCAAGTATCACGCGAATAAGGAGTGTCAGCTGGTCCGTAAACTGTGGAACACCGTGTTACCGAAGACGTAAACTAGAGCGGCTTAGTTGGTGGCGCAGAGTTTAAACAGAAGACACGGCGCTATTATTACGGAGTCTTAAGTTTATTCTACTAAACCAATTGCGTAAACTTTCCGCAGCGCCGTATTCGCTAAAAAGCAGCCTTTGGGAGTTTTTTTTTTTTTTTTTTTCGTTTGCTTCGACAACCAACACCTGCGTAACCCAAAATACCCGTCTAACGCGCTGCGCTTGGACAAAACGTCACAAGATGAAGCTACCGGCGTTGCTGCTCCAATCCACGTCTCCGGTAACCCGGTGTTGCGCGAAGGCTAATACAGTCGAACGCCTCTATAGCGAAACGACCTGTATAACGGAGGAATAATTCTGGCCGGTTTTACTGCGAGCTGTGCGGTGCGCGACCTTTACAACGAAGTGACCTGTACAACGAATGATTTTCGGAGGTCTTAAGAGAGTTTTAGCTAGCCCATAAGCGTCTTGCCGATTACGGATTACCGGTGAGATGCGCGGAAGCAACAATGCTAGAAGCGACATCTGATGACGCAGAATCTGAGATATATAACACAAAACTAATACTTCAGTGACTTACATATACTACTCGACTGCTAGCGCAAATTATTAAAAGCGACATGATCGCCACAAGAAAACGAAGGATTCCAGTGCACTGCAATCGTACAGAACGCCACCAGACTTCGCTACCACCTTTTTCTACAGCCGCTTGCGGCTATGGAGACAGGGTAATCTGCAAACAACAAGAAATAGACGCGCAAACTGAACCTTTTACAGCGAAGCTGTATATGGTTAGCCAATTCGTCCGTCCGTGTCGCCTGTACGCTGAAAACTCCCCCGGCGCAACTCCTCGCGCATGCGCGAAACGGGAGCGCGCAATTGGCTGCGCCAGCAGTGACGTCGTCGCTGTCACAACCGAGCGCGTGCGCAGCAGTTTCTCTCCGGCTCCGAAACGGGCAGGCCACGCGCCATACGTATTCCTGAGGAGCAGGCAGCTTTCGATCGGCAACTCCGCGAGCAGAACCGGTAACGAGCTCCTCTACGGCTGCAGCCCGGGCGCAAGAACAGGCTCGTGCAGCCGAGCGCAAGCAGCAACTGCGCACCGAGGATCCGGCAGTCTAACAATCCGTCATTTAATGAACCGTCGGGGTTAACCCACCGATAAACACCGGGGCCGCACGTTTCAGCTTCGCTGGTTAGCCATTTGTACTGAGTGTGCTTGGGCGGTGATTTTTTGTAATACGTTTGAACGGACAAGCTAACAGTCTCCCAATGGTCAAGACTTATGCGGTTGGCCACGCTACAAACGTGCGGCCAGCGGCATTCCTCGCGTGGGCTGCATGTCTCCGACTAGAGGCAGCGGAGAGCACTTAGCCGCAAAGGCGAAATTACGTCTGTCCGTTTCCGCCGGTTCTTCTCCTCCTACGGAGAAGCCGTTACACGCCATGAGAAACAAGAGCCGCCCTTTGCCTGCACGGCGTGACGTTACGCCCGGTGGCAAAGCGACCGCGCCGGGAATCGAGCGGGCTTCGTGTCGACCACGCCACGGGGTGTTTCCCCAAATGGACCACCCGCCTACACCAGAAGCAGCGAGCGGGTCGGAGTGTGCGCGGACTGAAATGTTTCCCGTTCGCAAGCACACGACGTATAACGCAGCGCATTTATTTTTTTTCCCCGCGTACTGCTTGGAAATCGTACTCGCTATTGCACTTCAAACCCATATGCTGCGGATCCTTTTTAAAACAGGAAATAAAGAGTAATGCGAACGTTCGGGGCAGTTCGAGAGTTCTCTGAATCCTTTATTCCTAGAGCGCACAGCAAGAGACGGCGGATATTCTGCGCTATAAGACGAAATGTAAGGAAGACTCGCGATCGACTTGATTTGCAGCTGATGGAAATAGCCAAAAAAAGAAGCCGGCTCGTTGGTTGATTCTTCAGTGAGATTGCGCCACTCGTTCAGGAGGACGAATGGACCGGTGAAATTTTATACTGTCCGAGAGATAAGGAACATGAAAAAAAAAATGTTTATTCATTTCTCTTACGGAAACAAGTTGGTTTTGCACCACATGTTTGGAGACGAAGAAGACGACGGGCACGACATTGTTCCATCAACGTTCTATTTGCGCCTTTCGAAAATGAGGATCACGGCATCCACGAGGGGAATGAAGCAGCGTCTCCGTTGGAGAAAAAAAAAAAGAAAGATAATCGGCGAAGGAGGCGAAAGAGGTATACTGACCACGGACACGATGGCACCCGTGATGGCGAACTTGGGCGGCGACAGGAACATGGTCTCCCGACGACGTCCAGGACCGATGTCGTCGACGTCTGTGTGCAGCGTGTGCGCACTCCCGCCCGGTCGGTCGACGTGTGCGCTTCTAATATACGCACGGCACGGAAAGAGACGGCGACTACGCGGAGAGCAGGCAATTCGAGACCGGCGCGAGCCAGAGGCTCCCGGCACGGACGTCGAGAACGGGAGGAACAAAGCGAGCAGGCGGGGAACGGACGAAGAAGAAGAAGAAAAAGCGGTGTCTCCCCCCCCCCCCCCTGCAGCCTCTCAGCGGAAGCCACCGAATGCCGTCTTCTCGCAGCACACAAAAGACGGATATCGGCAGAGTTCAGCGGGCGCATCCGGCCGCTTGCTTGCTTGCTTGCTTGCTTGCTTGCACGGCTGTGCCAGCGAATGCGACGGTGCGCGCAACCGGTGCCTGGCGTAGATCGGAAGGGTCGCGGCATGTACGGCTGACGTTATGACGAATTTTCGACCCGAGCGGGTCGACTCGGTAGTCCGAGCACAACCAGAACCCATCGCGTTTTACGTCCACCTCGCCGAAGGTGCGGGGCGAGGCGAACTCACCCCACTTGCAGACGCCCTTTTAACACAGCTCGCCTCGACTTTCGCTCGGCCCGACCGAGTTCGCGGGGTTCGTGCAAAACTAAACCCAACTACGGGCTCATAGCTATCAAGCGCACGCCACTATACTCTAGGCACTATCAGAGTCCTCGGAAAACCCCCGTGCAAGGACTCTGGCACTATATTCCACCACCACGTCTGAGCCTCTTGATTGTTTCTGCGAGTGCTATATGGATGCGGACAAATGAAACCCCCCCGTAATAATATGCAAATGCCCCAATCGTGTGTCCGCACGCTGGCTCCGCAAGTCGGAACACGCATTCTGAATTTCGGCAGAACGGGCGCCGTGAATCTCGGCCGAGTTCATCACTGCTGCGCCGGCGAATGAGATGAGTCATTCCCGCACAGCCAATATACGCGCCGCGTGAAATTGATTAACGCCTCTCCCGCCGCGGACGCTTTTGAAGGGCTTGGGGGGGGGGGAGGCAGATGCCCGCGCCCAGCCCCAGTAGGGCTGAAGCACAAAGGCGCCATTCATAACCGCGCCCCCACATCCCCCTCCACACACACATACACACGAAGCGCAGTGGCCGAAACGGGCCTGAAACAGTTCACTGCGTCGATAGACCAGCGTGGACCGCCGACGCCAGGCGTAGCGGGAGACCTCCCAAAACCGCGGCAGCCGCCGCGACCCGTAAACGAGGATAGATGCGACGAGCGACCCTCGCTCGCGCTTCATACGCGCACCCCCCCCTCCCCCCCCCCCCCCCCCCCCCGCCATCATTCTGCCTTTATCGCCGCACCACGACGTAGGAGCAGCGCGCGGAGGGTCGCCGCGACGGCCAATCGGGAGCGAGAACCAGCTTTGCCCGTCTCCGAGACAGAAACGACGGCTTACGAGTTACTCCATATACGCTACCTTGGTGGCACGTATACATACAGTAACTCTTACGAGGGCTCGCATCCGTGCGGCGCTCGTCCTGTTGCGATCCTCAGTCGCACAACAAGTGGATTAGCGGCGAACGACGCACGAGCAGCCTTCCGCCCCCTAGCCCCGATTTTTTGCTTGTACGCCTCGCAAGGTGACTATGTACAATTTCAATTGTAAATGGGAGTATGCGCGGTAAATTTAAGAGTTAACGTAATTTGGTGCAGCCAAAATGAACACACATTTTTATATATATATATAATCTTCAGCATGGGTCGGCGAATTTCTATAATTTCGGCAATACACCGCGCAGTATCGCCGGCAGAATCTACTTGTCCCCTCGCTACGACCAATCCGCAAGATGTATAAAAAAAAATGCGCTTGGCCGCTGTTGCGTGCGCGGCGGCAGCCGGGCCAGTTCCGCGCCGGAGATCTCGTGCATCCAGTGCGAGGGTACCGGCACCGCGAGCACGCGAAACCGCCGGACCGCGCGATACGCGAGGACGTCGTCGCGTGGCCCCGATCCGCTCGCCGAAAGTCGCGAGACGTGCACCGTGCGGTGATCGCCCAACCGCCCCCGACGGGAGCTCGGCGGAACGAAACGCGCCGGCCTCGTTTGGTCTCGTCCAGCCACGGCGACGTCGCGGTGTATCCCTCGGCTTGCACTACAAGCATTGCGAAATACGCTAAATGGCACTGTTCGTAGGGGACTCGTTGCCGAGAAAGTTGGGGCCTATCCACTAAAAAAAACGCGTTCTCTTCAACGGCGATAAAACAGACGCCACAAAGAGAAACGCCTGTGCGTGTCGCGATCTCCGCGTGGCGTCTTAATTTTCGCGCCTTCAAGTGAGTGCCGTAAAGCAGCACTCGGTCCAGCTTTCTCTTCCAAGATTAAAAAAAAATAATATATCGAGGCCCGTGTCTCTCCCATAGTTTTCTTTTCCAGGCTGTTTTACTGCTCTCTCCCGCGTTCTGTCAAAGAGGAATGCGATAGTGAAATACACTCGTCAAAACCAGGGGGGCGCGCACGTCGTCCACAAGTCGAGCTGCCGGCAAACACAGCACATTCGCAAAGACGTCGTGAAATTTAGGTGGCCACCATCATTGGTGACGAGCAGGCTTCCGCGTTACCTCCCGTCCCCTCTTTCCCCCAAAATAAATAAATAAAACGACCCTCCGTCGCCCTTGTCCCCCGATGTGGCCGTCGACGCCCTTACGCAACACGCCGCGTCCAGAATCGGGCGCCGCTCTTACGCCGAAGCGACCCGGGGCGCCGGCAACGGCCCGCTGCCAATCAAGGCCACACGCGCGCTCACAATTGCATCCCAGGGGCACACTGCGTCGATCACGCGAGATGCGCACGCCAGGCTGCGCCTCAAAGGAGGGGGCCGGACCGGGCACACAATGCACGCACGATGACGAAACGCCAGCCCTCCTCCTCCTCGACGCATTGGCCCTGGCTCATGGCGTACGCCATCGGCAGACATCACGCACGCGGTCCGGTCATCAGAGAGGGAGGGTGGAGGGGCGAGGGGAGTGACTTGAAGGGGCGGAAGCACGCACGCTTCAGTTACTGCGTGCTTTACAACACGCGAGAGAGCTCAACCAAAACTAGTACTACTGGCATGAAACATCGATCTAACGAAGTCTGTGGAACCGGAGAAATGATTCACCGTATTGAGTCGTATCTAAGGTTGACCGGCCCGCAATTCGGCAGGTCAGAAAAAAAAAAAAACGTCGCAGTTTCGCGCGAAAGGCGAAGCGTGGATTGCGACAGCAAATTAGTGGACAGCTACACGAAGTAAGGACAGCAGTATTATCGGCCGTATAAACTTGGAAACATTCGCTTACTAACTGAATTAGCAAGCATGGTGTCAGCGCTCACAAGCAAACGTGATCACAATCGATGGGCGCAGACACTAGCTGGTATGAGCAAACGCGGCAGCAGCAGCGAGCGAAGGGTATCGCTTCAACCCAAGAGCGGCGAGAACACAGCTCGCAGTAACGTACGAGCCATCTGCACATTCCTTAAAAAAATTATCGACCTACACTCGAGTAAATACGGTAGTTAATCCAAAAATTCGTTGAATCGAAAGCGCCCTTTCATTTTGCTAACCCTTCGTTCTTTGCTTTCCGCACTGCCGTGTTTAGCGGTGCACAAGTCCCGCCATGAACTTAGGCCAACACGGCAAAATCGCTATTCTTATCCAAGAGCGGATAAAATACCTGAGATAAGTGCGTATACAGACTAGAGCCCGATGCCCAGCGTATGCCCATATATTCTTCCATAATTTACATTCCCCTCAAAACTTCGTAAAATCGCGCGAGACGTTTAGTCCACTTCGTTGTTGCGAGGAGTTCAACGTATTATGCTCTGAGAACCTGTATATGCGGGGAATTCGAAAGCACTAGGCTAAATTTTTTTTTAAAAAATCGCTGAATAGGGTTGTTTGGTTTAATGGAGGCTTTAACTATAGTATATTTCCCATCAGCAGAAGCGCTAAGACTACGCTGACTTGAGACTTGCAGTGCTCTATCCGCAGATCGACGAGACTCTTGGCTTCGGTAAAGTCCTATATCCCCTAGCAGCAAAACGAGGCTGCTCTGCCTCGAAAGGCGTGCTAACCAGCGATTCACCCAGGCACACAGACGGTCACGAATGCGTCAGCGCAGAGAGCAGCAGTACGTGCTCGTTGTTACACGAAACAACCGAAGCGCTAAAATAGACTGCAAGAGGAAAAGCACGAGCTGTGAGACTGATTTTCTTGGAGTGATGTCTACAATACGCAGAATCATCACACGTACGAGAGTACATCGCGTCCACGAGAGCTTCTCTACAAAAGTGAGAGAGAGAGAGAGAGAGAGAGAGACAAACGTGATGACGAGGCGCGAAACGACACGTGAGGGGGTGGGTGTTTGGGCCTCGAAAGGCACAGCTCGAACTCACTAACGCAGTACGCTCCGCCAATACAATCTGCCCTACACGCACGCTCCCGAACTTTCAGCGCAGCAGTATACCGATTCCTCCACCGTACAACGCCTCACGCCGCAATCGTTCTCGGCAACGCCGTACACAGAGACGCCCAGAGCTCAAACCTGCGGCGGAAGGCGATCCCCGCCGGCAACGTGGAGGCGGTGCAGAAGATACGCGCTCTCTCGTGACGTCACAACGCGAAGCGAGGAAAACAACGGAGCCTCCGATGGCGCGCGGAAACGCGCGGAAATAGGGAAAGCCAGCGACGTAGGAGCCGAGCGCGCACGGCGTGTTCGGAGAAGAGAGAGAACCAACCGCACCTACCCACACCCACCTGTGTTAGGTTGGGGGAGGTAGATGGTAGAGGGGAGGGCGTCCAGAGACTGGAGCTACACACGCGGCGCTGGAGGCGGTCACGTAGCGCCGAGGTAGCGGCGCTCGCATTTTCTGCGGCGTAGGTCGGGTGCAACAAGCGCCCGAGTAAGAAAAGTACCGTATTTACTCGAAAATAAGTGTGGGTCGACCCCTACACTATATACTGAACTCGCCGACAAACTGACCGACCCGCGTGCATATAAAAAAAAAAAAAAAATTGGGAACTTCCAACGTGACACGCTCATTTTGCCGTAAGCTCGGCTACTGAAATCTGGCTAGTCGATGCCACAAAACTTGCATCGTCGTCGGGAACTGCCACAGATGCCGCGGCTCGCCGGATGCTTCGCAGGAGGCCCTCGGCAACCTATAAACGACGTCGTCTGCGGTGCCGCCGAGTGCGCTGGGTATAAGCAGCGCCTCTTGAAGCCAGTCTAGATAGTCTCAGTTGGCAGAACCGGTGGGCGCGACGGAGGTACTCGGTTGGGTCGGTACTTTTGCTAGCTTTTTCACAAACCTATGTCGGGACTCTGACTACGAATATAGGTCGATAGCTCGTTTTTGGGTTCTAAACAAAGAAGAGAGAGAAACAAAGAAGAGAGAGAAAGAAGAAAAAAAAAACAGTTCGACCTATATTAGAATGAATACGGTAAGCGAGTTTGCGGTCGTTCATAGTACGGCGGCAGCACCACCGAGACGGAGACCATGTCCCGTGTCTGTTTCTTTTCGTCTCCGTCTCAGCCGCACGGCCGACAAGCGATGGGGCAATCGGCGCACCGGTCACACGACGAAGTTCGCGTCCCCTTTGAAAATGGAGTGGTGGATGGCGACACGCAAGCCTCTTATTCCAAAGAATCTTCGTCCTGCTGCTTTAATACTCGTCCCATCAGGCAAGAGGTTTCGTTCGAATTTGACAGTATCTTTAAAACCACATCGGTCGATGCTTCAAAAGATCGCAGTAGTGCAGGACGCGCAGCTGACAACTGTAGCAGCTGGGCGACGTTCAAGCTTTCGCAGATATTGCTGCACTTATGCTTGTAGTTCCAAGCACAATGCAGAGATGCGCGCTTTTATACTGTCTTATACTTCGTGTATTTGCTCGTTACGGCTGGTGGCAAATCCTCGGGAATTAACAAATTCACATCAAAAGACGGGATGTCATCTTCGTTCTGTCTGCACCAATCCTCCAGCTGACCTTTTTTACCGTTCTCCACAAATAGTTCTCATTCACTCGGTCCTATATGCTATGCTTTCTCCGTGACTTTTTTTAATACCCCCCCCCTGATAGTGAGCGCTGTTCAGGAGTAAGCTGACTGCACAAGACAGTTACTGCGGGCAGTGGTAATTACTGTTACCTATTCGACAACCAATTGCTACTCCCGCCACGTCCATGTCCGCTACCGTCTCGAAATCGCAGGGTAAGTCAGGATCCAGGTAAACACGTCCTCATCTCAGCTTCAAATGGATACTGCGACGTGCCAGCAAAGCCTACCTAACGTACTCTGCACTAAATCAGTACGTACGCCGCGCACTTACGCAGTCGTCGTAGGTGTATTTCCCCCGGTAACTGCGAGTGATCGGGCACCTCCTGTCCGGCTTCGTACACTATTCCGTGCACGGCCCTGTGAGTCACAACTGAAAGGGCAGCGCCCCGAGTACAGCAGCTGTTGCAGGTGGCCTTCTGACTACGAAGAGTGTTGTGAATAGTTGCTCGTCACCGGCGAACGGTTGTTACTGCGCGTGTGATATTCTGTCTTCCAGTTCTGTTATCCCCGGTGTCCCCACGTTCGAAAGGAGAAAAGAGGCCTGGGAAGGCATCGAAGACGCGTATTTTTTGTCCCGCGTAGGCGCAAGTGTGAATTAACGCAAACTACTTTTCGGTACGTTAAAACCCCAGAAAAACTATATACGTACTGTTACGTTTCGCCTACAACGCGCGGTATAGCCGGCGCGGATGCAACGGACGCCGGAGCTTCGTTAAAAGCGGCGGACATTTTGGCCTGTTCGGAGCTCCCGCAGTCTCCCCGCCAAGCGCGTCCAGGCGTGTTTCAGTGCCACGTGTCTTCGTGTGTGCGTGTGTGTGTGTGTGCCCACGCTTGTCAAAGCGCGGCAGCCGGGGAGAGGAGCTCCCCAAGTGTGAAGCGAGGAGGTCTGTCCGGCGCCCGGCCGGCGGTTGAGTCACTACACTCGTCTCAACATGTATCTCAGCTCGTCCGTGCCCCGCCGTCACGTGGTCTCCCCCGTGACCTTCCTTCTTGCCCGCGACGCCGAGACTATAAGAGCAGCTGCCCCCGGACGCCAAGAGAGAGGCTCCGATTTCTTCTGTCGAGTTACGTGCTCTCCCGTCTCTCACTTCGGTCGACCTGACCGCCCGCTCTTTTGCGATGTTAGAATAAACCAGTTGTTCTGTTACCAGTCGACTCATGCTTTGCCGAGACCTTCGGATGCTTCCAGTGCCCCAGGCCGCCAGGCCAACGCTACCCTTGGGGCTTGCGACCCATTTGCAACAACGGGCGTCAGCGCTGAGATTCCAACAACTCGTGCCAGCGGTGCGATATCCAACAGTACACATAAGCTCCCTTATAACCCCCGTATATAATCCCATATGTGAACACACGGAATCCTAGATGAACACCGGTATGTTCCCCGCAAAACAAACGTTTACCTAGTCCATAATACGCCGTAGGCACAACTACGGCAGATCCTAAGAAACCAACAACACAAGTACCAAGTCCGGCCCAATGTTCGAGGTGCCGTCAGAAGTCAACGCGACACCGGGCAATTTTCGGGACCACTCAGTTGCGCGTAGCCCGCTACTCGAGCCGACAGTTAACCAATCTACTTTTTTCCATCTAACCACTACCGCTTATAACCCTCCATAGATACGCATGCAATAAAACACAGCTACTGAAAGTGCCACAACGCTGTAGATTAGCACACCTGCTAGAAGCCGAAAACGCGCTACAGACAAAATCGAAAACAAAAATGTTAAATTTACGCCTACGCAAGAAGATTGCAGAATGTAATAGGCAAATAGATGGCCATAGCCAGACCCTCGCTCGGCAGCAGTGGGACGAGGTATGCTATGCCGTCGACGGGCAACAGAGGAGCGGAGCAAAACGGAACATCCTCAAGCATCTGCTTGGAGACAAACAATCCAAAGCTAATCAGGGGCTCACTATTGATAGACTCATCCACAACTTGAGAAACTCTCGCATGACCGAGAAACAAATTCCAGAGCAGCTGGCCTCGAGATACCTCTGTATCGAACCCGGCTCAAACAATGACTACCCCTCTGCGACGCACCAGAACGAGACGGACCCTCCGGGCTCCCCTTCACGTACGCGGAGGTGAGAGAGGTACTATACGAACTCAACTGCAGATCAGCACCGGGTCCCGATGGAATCACAAACAAATTCTTAAATAATTTGGATGACGGGGCCATCGAGCTCCTCACGAACAAAATCAACGAGGTTTGGGAGACAGAAGAGGTGCCACTCGAGTGGCGTAACGCGACCGTAAATCATCATCCAAAAGCCGGGGAAACCCCTGCAGCTTGGCTCGATCCGGCCGATTTAGCTTACTTCCTGTGTGGGGAAGGTCGCCGAGCCCGCCATTCTCAATAAGGAAAGGTATCTTTTTCCGTTTCATCAAATTGGATTCAGACCATCCATGTCCACACAGGACGTAATGCTGCTTCTAAACCACAAGATTATTGACAAGGCCTTCAGAGACACCAGAGCCGTTCTGGCACTGGACCGAGAAAAGGCATTCCACAAGGTGACACACACTCACATACTCGAATCGATTAAAGAAGCGGGTCTGGGAGAAAAGTTCTAGAAGTAAATCAGTTCCTTTCTAAAGGACAGAAAAGCCACCATTCGCCTAGGAGGTCTGGGCTCGAGAACATTCGATCTCGGACCCAGAGGCAACCCGCAAGGGGCAGTCCTCTCCCCGTTCTTATTCAACTTATCCATGAGAGCTCTCTCCCGCAACGTGGCCGAGATTGAAGGTGTCGGTCCCGCCTTCCACGCCGACGACATCACAGTCTGGTGCGAGGGAGGTAGCGACGGGCACATCGAAGAGAAATTACAAGCAGCAATCAGAGTCGTTCAGGATTTTCTGACAAAGGCAGGACCCTGCCTGTCGGCTAAGAAATCGGAACTGCTACTAAACCGACCCACAATCGGTGCAAAGAAAGGGACACCTCCCGATATCTCTATTACCGCCGAGACCGGATCCGTTATCCTGGTAGTACAGAGTCAGAATCCTCGGTATGTTCCTGGAGGAGGACGGCAGTAATGACACCTTAGAGCGCATCGCCACCAAAGCCGATTCCATGACAAAGTTAATCACGAGGGTGGCCAACAAAAAAATGGGGGGCTATCGGGGGACAATTTTCGGCGACTCTTCCCCGTCTTCCTCATCAGCCACGATCACTACATAGCCCTGGCCCACAAGTGAAGCAGAAGGGACGCGGTTATACTAAAAACACTCATTAGCAAGAGCGTAAAAAAGGCACCGGCTCTTCCGCAGGGCACCATTACCGAAAGGCTCTTGCAGCTAGGCGTCCACAACACCTTTGAAGACATAGTTGAGGCGCAACAGATGGCACAAGTTGCAAGACTGGCTTCTACGGAAGCCGGCAGACTGCTACTAGAGCATATCGGTCAAGGTTCGAGCATCACCAGACAGAGGGAGTGCGCGCTCCCCGTTAAAGTCAGGGGAATGTATTCACGATCCCACAGATACCTAGAAATCTGCACCCCTCGCACAATTACGGCAGACGTAAAGCGAGGGCCAGGGCCCTTCTTAGCCTAGCGGCTAAGATTGAGGACAACGTCGCCTTCGTCGACGCTGCGCAATACGCAGCTTCCAATCACTTTGTTTCGGTGGCTACCTCGCTGCGGGGGGAGCTGCTGACGTCGCTTACGCATCAAAACATGAACGCCGACAAAGCTGAACAGGTGGCTGTATCCATCGCCATGGCCACCACGAACCGTTCCACTATCTTCACAGACTCGCGAGGTGCCGCCAGAGCATTGATAAAAGGCTCGTTATGCAAGGAAGCCGCTCGCGTTCTCTCTGCAGCATCATGGACAGGCAAAAAGCACTTGATCTGCTTCCCCAGTCACATAGGGCAGCAATGCCCACGAAGCCGTTCCAAACGCCAAAGAACTTGCTCGCTCCCAGGCGCGAGATCTCACCCGCCGCGCCGGAAGTGGGCAATCGGAGGCCGGGGGAGGGCAATGGCACAGGGACCCTCTCCTTACTTTTAACGAGGTCGGCAAGCACTATCAACTAGGGCGTCGGAAGTTTCCACTTCCACACCCACACCTAAACAGACCACAGGCAATTACCCTGCGGATTCTGCAGATGGAGACGTATCCGTCTCCATTTATTTGCTCATAATTCCTAGGAGGCATCGACCCGGGCTGTCCGCGCTGTGGACATCCCGGATGCACTCTTAAGCACGTGCTCTGACAGTGCCTCGACATGCGCGGGGGCTCAGGGTCACCCTCTTCGGAGGAAGACTGGCTCTGGCTCGTCACCAGCTCCGCCGAGGAAGAGAAACTCGGGGCTGTCCAGGAGAGCCCGCGAGATCGGCAAGAGTCTCAACCTCCCGGCTCCATCGCGGGTGCGGCGGTCCGCAGACGCTGCCCCCATTAGGGGGCCCTCATCGTCTTCTCAGGTCCAAAATAAAAGTTCTTTGTGTGTCTGCCACAACGCTGGCTTCAGGTGGTTTCTCCCGGAGGTCAACTTCCCAGCCGGAGACTCTCCCCCCCCCCCCCCCCTCACATTTCTTCAGGGGGTGCAAAAAAGCCGAACGCAAAATAAAACGTATTCCAAACGAACGGGACTTGCGCACGGAAGCGGCACGGCCAAGCCATGCACAGCGCTAGGGTCGGCGTCCTTCCGCGGCAATCCGCGTTTTGTTTGTTTGTTTCTTGGCACGCGCAGATCCGCCCGTCGTCCAGAGGAGCCGGCCGGCCGGTCGGTTTCTCGCCGCTTCCAGAAGGGGGGCGTCGCCCGCGGGAGCAGCCAAGGGTGCCCTTCCACGCACCGCGTGACGATCCTACGTCCCATAAGCACGCTGTTGTTGCCCCGCCCCCTCCACCGTCAGGTCAGACGCGGAACGCGCGTGTGCCTCGAGATGGGCAGCGAATTTGCCGACGCGAGAATCGCGGGACGTCCTGCTACAGAAAATGTGCAGAAACCATCGAAGATGATGATTGTCAGTGTAAGCGAATAGGCCGAACGAACGAATGAATGGGCGAGCGAGCGAACATTTTCCTCGTGTCCGGCCACAGAACGACCACGATGAACGAAAGAAAGCGATTTTCTTCGAAACTGTGTCCGTTTGCTATATGCTGCGTTACGACGCGACTTCAGCGCTGGTTGCCCGTAGGCATTGCTAACGTGGGTGACCCCATTTTATATAAAAAAAATATAAAAGAAGTGGCGCGATCTAATGACGTCTAGCGCCTCTTTATTGCCACAGACCTCCCATTCTTACGGCCCGGCTGTTACTGCGAAACTCCGCGAGGCATTCGGGCGCTTTCTAGACGGTTGCGTACATGACACGAGCATCACCTGCAACACCGGGGTGGTGGCACAACGATTTCCTACAAAAGCCACCAGAGGGAACTCTAGCGATAGTGTTTGCAAGTATGGCAGTTCAGCCTCCACGTACGGGTAGTACACGGATTCGCTTAAAGTTCATTCTTTCCGCTTCGAGAGGCTTTAATCATGTTGGAAATTTTTTTTTTCATCAATATATCGAGCCATAATTGCAACAATTTGCAATGTTTATTGCATGTGCTCGGAATCTTATTACCCTCTGCGTTTGGGAAAGTAAGACTGCTCCAAAACTTAGGCTAACGAAGGCGGACGAAGCTTAGTAAATAAAGCCTCAAGAACTTCTGAAGTCATAAGCACGAAGACGAGACCAGTCCGTGTGCAATACGACCCATCCTTCCCGCGGTATCGGAGCGATCGCAGCGACAGAGTACCCTCTAGTGGTTTTAGCAGGTAGCTAAGGGCGGCAGTACGCCCTTGTGTGTTTCCGCCACATCTTATCTGGACGGTTGAATTTACATTAAAGATGAAAATCGTGCCGTATAAGTAAACAGCGTTTCTAGAATGCCGAAACATGCTCACTGCTACCGCGAGAGGCTGCTTTTCGTAATCCTGAGAAAACGCTAACATGAAAGGCGACGCCGCCTGCCCGCATACTGACAGCACCTCCTCTCGCCTAGCTTTAAGATTTCCATCGACAACGGATGATTATGCAGCGCGCTCTAAACGCGATCCAAGGAATTTTACCTAAGAGACTTGCGATCTGCTATAAAGGGCCAAATACCACAAAAATGAAAACGTCGACGTCACTAAGTTTTCTTTCTTTTTTTCCATTCTGTGCCATCCTCAGGAAATTTGCACCAGCAAACTTGCACAAGCCCTCGTACCACTCCCAAGCCTGTGCATTACAACACACCGTCTTCTTATAATGCCTACGACTTGTATGCAGTTTCTGCCATTCTCTACTGCTGAATCAACGTTCTCCCTAATTGGGTACTATTTTCAACTCGCCAGTTTAACACCGAATGGCTCACTTAATATATATATATATATATATATATATATATATATATATATATATATATATATATTGCAGCACGCGCTCGGCGGCGCCTTATACATAAGGGCCGCTCTGCTATGCGCGCCAAGCGTTCCCTTTCGGGCAAGGTCGTCGCCAGCGCGCGCCGACAGCGGAGCGTTGTTCTACGCGCTCGGCCCGGGGCTATTTGCGGCCACGGCTCGGCGATAAACTTTTTCCCGCCGCGAAAGGCCCTGCACTCCATCACGCATCATCGAGCCGGCTAGGGGGACGGAGGCGGAGGGGAGCGACACTGCCCCCTCCCCCCTTGAACATACACCGCTACGTACCGCCACTGGGTCGGAATTTCTCGGTGGTCCGACACTGCACACGCCTGCGCTGGTGAAGCTCGCTGTACCTCGCCATTCTATTTACTTTTTTTTTCGTTGTTTTTGTTGTATTGGTGGAACTAATACAGGCGATTTTCACGAGAGTATCGCGGTGCGCGTACATAAGCAGCAAAGAGATGCGCAGTATACGAATGAGGCGGTTTCGTCGCCCCACATACGACGAAACCGTAAACGAAACAGTTCACGACCAACAGTAGCCCTATGAAACACCAGTAAGCAGATTATTAAAAATCAAGAAAGCCGCCTCGGATAGGTCCGGTATTGTACAGACTACGCAACTGGCCCAGATGCCTGCATTATGCAACGGTCAAATAGCTGAGAACCAACACACTGTCGTTACTTGACGTATTTCGCTCTGCTATGATACCTTTTGGCAATTTTTTTGAAAGAAAGAAAAAGGTTGGGGGGGGGGGGCGGAGTGCAACGCCCAAAACAAATATTGCGCTGAATCCGGAATACGTCCACACGCCCCGGACTGGCATCCTCGACAGGTAACAGCATGTAGTTTGTTTCCCACGCACCGCTCGCGCTGGCATTCGCCGAGCGCTGTCACGTGGTTCCCAAAGCAATAATGCAGCGCGGAGAAGCCGCCACTACGGCACAGACAAAACTGGCGAGGGCAGTGCTGCCGCCTCGCCGCAGTGTGGCGCTTTATTCGATGACGAACGTCAAGACGATTGTTTCCTAATTTTGTATTTTTTTTTCTTTTTTAAGTGTAAACTAGCATGATAGAAACATCTTATTCTTAACTCCCTCAGAGTTGCCGATTGGTATGTTTCGACAGATGCCCAAAGGTTTCTGCAACGGTCCAGTGCTGGGCCACGGGCAACCGGACATACCTAATCGTTCAGAAGAAATCGAACTAGCACAGCTCGTACGTGTTGCTTGTGATAAAAGTCGTCCGCGAGAATCCACGGTAGACAGCACGATCGTTGACGTCGCGATCGGCTTGGCTACTGCGATCGTGACGTGTGCTTTTCCCTCACAATCATGGTTTCGTTTGACGCGCACTTCTTGACTTCGTTCCTTGTCACTCTGTGGCCTCGGAGACCACACGGGGCAAAGGCGCGCCGTTGCGATTTCGGAGGCCACGGCAACCCTAGCCGCGTAAATTTCGTGCGCGTAGCGGAGCATGTGTATAAGCGAGGCGCGCCCTTTAACAGCTTCTCAGCATGAATAGTGCCGCCGAGTGCAGTTATTTGCACGACATGGAGAGTTTTAGGTTAGGCGACGCAGGCGGTTTGCGTACGCAACTAGGGGCCACGGCACTGCGCATGCGCGGACTCCTCCGTCAGGGTCTGCGCGTGCGCAGTACCGTCGCCCCTAGTTCTTGCGTACGCAAGCCCGCTTGCGTCCCCTAACCTAAATCTCTCCACTGACAAACACACTTTTTAAGACCGCAGTGGCTTTTTGGGCGACTTTGCTGTTGCCAAATTTGTCGCTGCTGTGTCAGGAACTTGTCTGAACCGCGATCCGAAGCGTTCCCGCCACCTTCAACGGGGTGGGCGTAAGACACGGCCTTGCCCTTCGCAATCGGGGATAACACTGACCTACCGAATGTGCGAAGTGCGAGGACAAACGGAAAATAACAGGTCTAGGTCGCATGAAGAAGAAAAATACGACTGAGTGGGCCAAACTCGTTTTTTACGTTTCCGAAAATCCAGTTCAGACCCACAGAAACAAAATAAGCACCGATAGCGTTTCGTTTCCTCGACTAGGCGACATCTATCGTCCGCTTCGTTCGCAGGCGTAGTCGCAGAATATATTATCCTGTTCCTCCACCCGCGTACCCCACAATGACCAAAGTATCTGCATTTGTGGTAAACGGTTTCAAGGCGTGGCTAGGACAATGGCCGAGTGCGAGAGCTGTCGCCGAAGGACAATGGACGCAGCAATGTCCACGGGCGTAACTAACCTGCTCCAAGACGCACGCTCCGCAACACACAGTCGATAATCGTAGAGCGACACGGAAGAATGCACGTACAAATAATTAGGTTCCGTAACGGACTCGTTACGGAACCGCTGGCGGTTACGGAGCCGCTGGCGGCCCATGCGAAACATGGGCACCACCGAAGGCGAGGACTTTCACACTTGGCGAAGCAGGTAGCACACAGCAACTTCCTATGTACTCAAGTGTGGTAACCACATTAACGCCGGCACGTTGGCTACATTGAAAGTATCCTCATCGAGAACACAAGTTTATTCACGCCGGACTTGACAGCTGGGTTACTTGGAAAAGCAGTCATAATAGTCATAATGACAAAAAAAAAAAAAAGAACTTGGGTAGGCTGTATCAGGGAAGCAGCCACAGTGGGGTACGTAAAGCAGTTTTGTGCGTGCTGCAGACAGCGTATAGGAACTCATGCAAGCGTGAAACGTTAGCGTCGCATTGCACACTTGTACTGCACGTACCCACTGCGGCATAGTGAGCTCTCCCAGACGTGACTGAGCCTGCTCTCGCATAAACAAATGTGCTACCAAGATACAGGCCTTTATGAACGCTGCGCACGCTAGGCTAAATTTCCCTCAGATTGCGTCATGCGTGGCACGACAATGGCAGACAAGTTGTCTAAACATATTACAGGTCCGCGAGGTCATCGCTGCTCTCATGCTTCCACAATTATATATTTTTTCCCCCTTTTCACTGCAATACATGTGGTGTTCAGTGAAAGCATCATGCTGTTCGGGTGAGGTAATATGCGACATCTACAGTCGCAATCAGGGGAAATTGGAACACACCATTTCGGATATCTTCAATATGCCTGCCCAGAAAGGCGAGAGCCCGCAGGGTGTCACTTGAGGCCACCATTTTAGTTAGACATTGTTTATTGGGCACAATTACTGTCACCTGAAAAGTCATTCGGTTTCTTACAATAACTACAAGAAGTAACTCTAGCGCCGCAATCGTTCATTGCCCATGGGAATGATGGTTAATGTACGGATTTGTGTAATTTTCGTGAACTGTTCCTGTGACATTGTGATGCTTTATCTTTCTCAATTTCCAAACACTCAGTTTTCTAAACACAGTAAGGCAATTAGCCTGAAATTCCGGGGTTTTACGTGCCAAAACAACAATCGGGTCATACAGCACGCCACGCCATAGTGGCGGAGGTCTGGATTACATCTGACAACCCGGATATCTTCAGCCTACGCCTAAATCATAGTACACGAGCGTTCTTGCATCTCACTCATCCAAATGTGAGCGTCATGGCCGGGATGAAGCCAGTGACTTGGAGCCTAGCAGCGCCCTGCCATAGCAACTAAGCTACAGCGGCAGGGATGGCGATCAGTCCCTGCATGCACGCATAACTAATGAATTGTTGTACTTGTAACGCAATATTTTTGCTGAATATTATTTGCAAAATCTCAAAGCCGTTTCAAACCAATAAGACGGAGTTAGGCAAATCCACGCACTGCCCATCCATTCCACACTGGCTGAACCATAATGCTTGCAGCTGCCACAGACACTACTAGCAGTTTTCTCAAATCATTTTTGCAGAAAACAATTTGAAAAGCAGCAGCAGCAAATGGTGAATGTTGAAGGATCAAATGGTGAATGGTGGCTTAGTGATTGCAACGCCAGAGTTCCCTGAATTTATTATTGTAGGAAACTCTATGGTATTTACGTCTGCCTACAAGAACTAACCCAGGGCCATCACTCACAGCTTTGGCGGAGGATGTGGAATTTACATATACGAGTGCGTGGTTTATAAAGTGTATACATCAAGTGGTTCTTGACACATCATCTGCCCTGTTACATGCATGTTTGCATCAATTTGCAAACAATCAACTTCTTTTTTTTTTGCGCATATATATACAGAGAGAGAGTAAGAAAAAAAGGAAGAAGGAAGGCCTAATCCACAAGAACCACAGTATGTGCTATATAAATTGGCCTTTGCAAGGCTTCTCCACTAGGCTAGCACACAACAATGCAGCCCGTGTCCAGATTAGCAGCTATTTTAACCATTATTTAGATATTGCTTGCAAAATATTTCTGCTGTCGGCGTCGAATGTTTACACACCACGGGATCTACAAAATTTCAGAACCTGCAAACAATTTGTGACTGCAACCAGTGAAACCACGTAACACTAACGACGCTCACATCCAACCAGTACAAGCTAAAAATACAAATAGTACCAGCATGAAGGACTAGTTGGTGACCTTCCCATGATGCTTGGGTGCGATGCGAAACCGGCAAATGCAACTTAACTAGCCCCATCAGTCCCGCTCCTAAGTCACATTTCTAGTTCTGCATCTCGTTTGCATTGTGCCCAGGCAACGAATACCAGACTAAGGAAATATTTACATTCTCTTCGGATCCCATACTATGTAAACACTTTCGCTGATGGCTCCACTGAAAGCGTAGCATGCCTTTTCCCCAAGCCACACAGAATTTGCAGTTTGCCAGACGTGCAAGAATCAAGAAAAGTTACTCACTCGTAATATGTCCTTGCTGACTTCACTGCAAAGGAAGGAGAGAAAAAGGAAAAAAAGATTAGTCAAGGACAAGCACAAGCCAAAGCCAATCAAATGTGCAGAGACGATAACGCAACAGATGGTGCGGGCAGAAAAGGAGAGGATTACGTCACGCAGGAGAAACTGGCAAAGGATCAGGGAGGTACCATGAAATGACGACTTGCAGGCGACAAAAGCACAAAACTTGCCCGAATCATGGCCCGCAAGCAAGAAAGATAAGAAGGTGCTCAAGCTGTTCCAGAAATATTTGCAGAACAGGCACAATGTCTAGAAATAACCACTAGAGCTCCCCAAAGCAGTTTTATCGAGGGTCAAGTTCAGGAGGGTTCCTTCAATCTCTTCATAACTTGGTTCTCCATCCAAGGTGGGGGAGGGGTTGTGCAGACGTAGTGAAGGAAGTACTGACATGGCATTTTCCTTTCTGTTTTATTGTTTTCGTAGCACGAAGGTCTTGGAGCTCGAAACCTGAAAGAAAGCACTAGCAAGCCTCAGAGCGTCCCAAATAATTCAATATTATAACTTATCTACAAACCAGCTTCACTTCACGGGAGGTATGTAAATGTGTCGTGACATATCGACGGATAATGTGTTGATGTGGGAGCAGAACAGTGACCTTTTAGCGCTTGTTCCAGCACGAACGGACGTCGAGTGACCAACGCAGCCTTCCATTTTTTTTAAAAACCAGCTCACTGTGATGTCACGGACTGTGACGGCATCTGCTTCGGACTTGTTATTTCTTTCATTGGTAAAGATAGACCGCATTGCATTCCAAGAAAGCTCCAGAGTAGAGTTTCAAGAACATTTAATGTGCTACAATGGGCCAAATGAATTTTAGGAAACATTTTGAGATACAATATGTCACGCTGGCATTCCAGTGCTTGAGTTTCAGCGTAACATATATAGTTGGCACTTATTAAATCAACTTTTCGTTCAATTTGAACGCACTGCAAGAAGTTGCGGTGAGAATCCCGACATTGCCATGGAAAAAAAAAAAGCTCATTTAGTTTGAACAAGAAAGCACGCCACGTCGATATTGTTGTTTCCCTGCCTCTGGATATGAGGGGGAACATCTGCAGGAAGAAGCCTCAAGAAAGAGAGAGACCTTTGCAAGTGGAGCCTGTTTCAACTGTTTCAGCATTGGGAGAGCCTTCTGTTTAATAATTTCCAGTAATTTAGTAAGAATGCCTCACCTTTATGCCACCTATATAGGAATCTGTTTTGACTTTGACAAAGAAATTTATTACTGGCCAGTCTTGCCATCTTTGGATCACTTTAGAGCAATGTGCTACGTTGCATCATGCTTCCCTCCTTCAACGAACAACACATGCTTATTATCTTTCATTACCACCATTTTTTTGGTGTACAACAAAAAAAAGCTTAGTAGTAATTTCTTATTTACGAGCTCCTGGGCTGACTGGATGTAAAGTTACAAATGGCATTGAGTGCATATATCGTAACTAGGTCTATTTTTATTGCCTAACAAACTCCACGCAAACTTCATACTGCAATTTGTCCAGAAATTAGGACATATTTAATGTTCAGAGGTCATTTTCTCAAATATTCATATTCAATTCTAAAGTTTTAGACTTCGAACACCCCCAAATTCTTTTCTTTATTTCTGTGCTCAAAGCTTTGGTGAGGGATGCATGCAGCGGCAGTTCATGTGCATGCAATGACAAAATTTTAATAACTAAAGCAACATCGGGTCCAAGGCACTGTGTAATGTGAACAGTAATGCACTTGTGCCCGCAAGTTCATCACTCAGTGCATTACACAATTTTTGAGTGCAGTGCTATAAAGTAACCTAAAGAAGCAAGAACATTTCACACTAACACAAGAACGTAGTGCCTTCTCTCTATGCATTATGCAGTGAATATACCCGCTACATGTCCACAAGATGGCAGAAGCTAAGAATGGCAAAAGTGCACAAAGATGGCAAGAATAACAAGAGTGTGCAATTCTCCCAATGCCTGTTGCACCAGCCAATCAGATCAGCCATCCACTTCCAAACCACAGAGTGCAGAACTATATTTTCCCCGCAAGCGAGCCACAGCCTGCTACAAAAAAGCACTCAGAGCAGCACTTATCAGCAACCACACAGACTGTTAGGAGAGCCTTATCACTGTCCTGCTCAAACGCAATAAGAGGACCTACATTCAGCCAAAGATAACCAGCTGTTTCCGCATTTCCATAAAATATCAGTAGTGCGTAGGTGAACAATATGAGAGATGAAGCATTTGTTATCCTAAGAACGGATCAAGCAAGAGTAGGATAACGAAACCTTTATCATGGCTTATCACCATACGAGTTTGATATTCAACCAAGGCACAGGTGGGCAAAATGAAAGGGCGATAACAATATTTGCTGTTGAGTAAGCCCACAGAAGCGTTTTCACAGGAACGAGGCTCATGAACGGCCAGCCAACATGTGCAATGTTTGTTGTTTTCAATCTCACATGCAATATCTCAGTTCTTATTCGTTTCAACCAGGCATTCTTTAAAAGTCGATCCACACAATGTACAAAAATAATAATCTGGGGTTTTAGGCATCAAATCGCTATCCAATTACGAGGCACACCATAGCGGGGGACTTCGGATTAACTTTGGACCCCTGGAGTTCTTAACGTGACCTAAATCTAACTGCACAAGCATTTTTTGCATTTCATCCCCATCAAAATGTAGCTGCCATTCTCAGGATCAAACCCACGACTCAGCAGCGAAATGCCATAGCCACCAAGCTATCACGGTGGATCCTACACAAATCAATATATAAGTTCTGATGTCCCAAAGCCACGCAAGCTATATAGGGACATTGTAGTGGGAGGCTTTGAATTAGTTTTAACCATACGAGCTCTAACATGCACCTAAACCTAAGAACAGAAGCAGTTTTGCATTCCTTCATCATCAGAATGTGGCTGCCTCAGCCGGGAATCAAAACCACAAAGTCACTAATTAGACGAAAAAAATGTGGACAGTGTTTTCAGACAGTTGTTGCCTTGAAAATTCCAAGCTATTCTTAGTGAAATTAACTACTACATAGGAAGCACAGCCTGACAATTACCACCACAAACTGATGGCCACAATTGCTAGGTTAGTCACAGCATATTTAGACAGGGTTCACAAAGTGGTCAGAAGCTCAGTGAATGAAAGAATGTAAAAACTGCATCGAGGAAAGTCGCACTGCTTAACACAGAGCCAGGGAAATAGCTGTTGTGGCGACTCTGCCCTACATTCACTTTAATATGCTCTTGGCAGCATTTTAAAGCGCCATCAAGTGTGTTCAGTGTATCGTTTTAAACGTGTCGGATGTATAATCATGAAACTAGACAGGAATAAAATCAACTGCAGGAGGAAGAAGCTGAAGTTTTTCAAATTTGTAGCTACTTCATGGAATGTGGCACAATTTTTTAGCCACCATAGAAATCATGGGCAGCATGCGAATTTAAGAAAACTTTTTTAAAGAATTTGACGTGATGAACTTAGTGAGAAAGCACATTGTGACTGCCTTTTGTTGGTTCTTAAGGATAAATTCTATTGTGTGGTATTCGTTTCTATTCTGGACAGTTAAGTGTTTACCTTTCATCACCGACCGTAATGTAACTTTCATTGAAAGGCAAGTAGAAATCGATGGTTGAACAGCCACCGTGAATACTCAAGGCAAGCTCTAGTGCCAAAGTTGCTAGATTAGGGCTGCACAACTCAAAACCTACAAGCCTAAACCAGCTTCTCTAGGAGCCACACAGGCCACAGCTCAGTGGGAAATGCTGCACCTCTTCCTTGCTAAAAAACAGTCTGTTTCGTGAAATTGCACTCATTGCTGTTCCCAGCAAGCCATGCAATGACAAGTTGGTCATGTAAGACGTCTGTAGTCAAAGTGAACATTTAGTCACAGATGCATAGAAGTGCTCCTGAACAGACGCCAGGTTCAATACATTGTCAGCGGTGTTTTCACACATGTTATAAAGTTCTTGTAAAACCAAAGAAGGGGACACTACTGGCGCACAATATTTAGCTCCCGTGAACACTGCAGGCCGCTGAGCTCTAGCCAGACTGTGCAGTTGCAGTCTTCCGGCGTTGCCACAAAATAGGTGGTCACTTTTGTCCTTCCTGAATAACTTGAAACCCTGCTAGAACTGTACCAAAATAAAAGGCCCTGTCCTGAAGATTCAGTGCTGTGTTTTTTTTCTCCACGTGAATGATACCTTTAAACTGTAAAACATTATTTGATACCAGAAATTTAGAATAGGCAATAAGCGCATGTAGTTACAATAGAATACGTATATTTTGAGTCGGGCTAGCCACATGCACAACCTGGCACAACTTCCTGGGCTCCAGCGTTTTGCAGATACAAGTAACCTTCACTGACACATAATGACGATTTGACGCTGTGTTAGCAAATATTTATGAATGTTAGAAAGTCAGGCGAACACATCAAAGCAATATCACCGATTCACAGGCACTGTTGCCTGTGCTTATTGGGTCGAAATATAATATGAAGGTCCGGGCTCAATTCTACTTTGGACACTGCATAAATAATCCGGTCTTTCTATAGGTATAACTTTATGAACTTTATCATGCTCCTTTTCTATTCGTTCCCAACAAATTGCCGAACTTCAGGCAGTGTGCGATGACCCAAATCTTTGTCCCTATCCCACAGTGGGCATGACAACCAGAAAGTGGCAATAAAACTTCCTGACACTTTCTCAGTGTCAAAGCAATGCTAAAAGTGGCAATGTTCTGTCCTCCAAACAAACGAGAATTCAACAAAGTTAGTAAATGTAGTAAAGAAATTGATAAGAACAAAAGCCACTGGGCAACAGAGACAACCAACCAAAGGAGTTTTAAGTCTCAAAGCCACAATTTTGCTACAAGGGATGCTGTACTTGGGGGTCCCAAATTAATTTTGGACTGCCTGTATTCCCAATAAAGCACATGCAAATAAATCACAGTACACAAATGTTTCCTGCCCCCATCAGAAATGGACAGCAGTGGCCAGGCTTTGCCCACAAGATCCCATGCTCAATAGCAGAATGCCATAGCCATAGAGCGACTGTGGCAGTTAAAGGGCTCCTCACTAGGCCCCATTGCCCATTATGGTTATACAGTGGGAAGTTGTAAAATGATCTGAAAAAAATCATTCTTCAAATCGACTCACTATTGGAGGGTACAGAATAAATTAACTGTCTTGCTACCATGCCACCAGCAGGCAAACGTCAGTGCTAATGGAGACACTCTCCTCCTTCATCTCGAACAGTGGTCGCAAGTGCTGTTCCTTCCCTGCCTTCTTCCATACCGGAGTCAAAGGACCATGTTATGTTCATGTGCCGAGCCCAGTCTATATCTCTTGCTGCGCGGCATGTTTACAGCAGTGGCGTTGCGCCCTCCACATTGGATGATGAACCAAGGTCGAGCGTCATGGTGAGTGACTTAGCTAGCAGTACATTTCACGTCACGGCATTCGTATGCGTTATGTTGACTCCCAGGCTGGGGGCGGAGCTCCCTCAAGAGGGAGGACGCAGCATGTAACACTTTGAAGACACAATCGTCAGCACGCGATACATATGCTGCGATTGTCAGTTTAAAATGGCCAAACATGGTGACGGACCTTTTAAGGAATGAGAAACTGCCCCCTGGACATGCACAAACTATCAAAGCAAGAGAGACTACGAATATCACACGTGAACGTAAAAATAATAAGAACACGATACACATTGCTATGCAGGCACGAAAGGATATACGCACTGTCGCATCAACAGACTAGATGAACAGGGTCAGCCAACCATGGCGGAGACAAAAGTCGGGAAATGGGGATGCAACAAGAGCCCATCGCAGACAGAGGCTGCCCAGCACTTGTAATGAGGCAAGCCACGAGAAGGCAATAATGGACATCCTATGGTAGTAGCGCTGACCCCACATTATGGCTTGTTTACTGTCTAGACACCCCTCACTGCATTCAGAACAGTGGACTAAGAGCCATACTGTGCAGCTTATATCACATCGTGGCTCATCAAGCTGGATATCTGTTTTTCCTTCCATTCATTGGAAGGCCCATTTGCCCCTTAATGAAATACCGCACTGCACAATAGCACAGACTTCATGTACATGTTACTGCCCTTTCTTGGGGATCACTGAATGGAATAACAGCCATGTAAACAAAACAAAGACAAGTCCCACTAAGAGTAACTACAATTAAATTTTGGTTTGGCTGAAATGCTTATAAATTCGTATACCCACGTGGTGTGCATTTTGGCCACTTAGTGCATCACTATGTGTGTGTAAGCAGCACAAGGACAAGACATAGCAAGAGCGACAGAACAAATTCATGTCCTGTCACTCTCGCTGTGTTCCGCTTATGCTGTTTATACCAGTGCGAAGTTGTGCAGTAGTGTTCACACTAAAGAAGCAATCTTGGCAACGCAGATTGGCTGGTTATCGTCCAAATTTGTATTAACAGCCTTGAAATACCACCTAAGGAAATGACATGGGCACCTGACGGAGAGCGTATATGATGCAAATCCCAGAACACGGCCTTTGGCGATATTCAGCGCATTGCAGAGTAATTACTGATTAAAATGGTGAACTAAGTAATGGCAGTAGTTGGTTCACACAAACAGGCAGCATAAGCAAACATTGCATTTCCCTGTATTGTATTAAGCTTTGGTCACTAAAATTTTTTCTTCCACAGGAGATGATCAACGAGACCAAGAAATCTAATGTACCTCGTTGTGTAAATGACAACCACATGAAGCCAACAGATAATGAAGTCAAGGAAAGCTCAGCGGAAGTTATTTGTAGCTCTTAATTGAAATGAAGTGATAAGGTAAATTGAAATTAAAGTGGACAAAAAAAAACGGCTTGCCACCGGTGGGAGCTGAACAGGAGGTTGTGGGTTTAGCTACCACAAGCGGTCAGTCTTTTTTTTTTTTTTTGCCATCTTTCATTTCCCTTTACCTGATCCCCTGTACATTCCAATTACAATTTTTCCTTGGCTTCATTATTGGTTTGCCCAACATGGTCGTGACTAACAAGAATCGAGCCCCTCGATTCCCTACTTGTGTAAAATGGCATACTATAAATTTTTCACCTTAGGCCGACATTCAGAAGGTCCGCTGAGTATCCTGTTAATGTCACAAACTCCATCCGTAGACCAAATTAATATTTCTTTATGCATTAGGTTGGTCAAAGTTTGGCTGCCTGCCTTACAGGTTTATCATGAGCTTATAGAGGCATGGAGCATTCAACAATTCGCAATGAATGACATGCTGACAGGCAGTTGCTGCAAAAATGGGAACATGGTGCTCTCCAATGTCATGCCCACACTGTTTCTCGCTGTTCCAGGTATTGTGTCCATTTTTGGCGAGCAGTAATGATGGTCTTTCTTTTTTAAATAAAACATTACCTTTGTGAGCCCTTCATGATGCACCCACTCACATTTAAAATTTTGCAGGGAGGCTGCTAAATATTTATACCACTTCAGGGTGTCTACCAAGTTGACCGTTCCAAATTCCCTGAGTGCCTTTGCAAAATTCCCTGAGTGACGCAGAACTTTTTTTTATGTCAAGAGGGGCTGAAACCACGTCGCCCGATGTTGTCACTCTCTAGTTAGCATATGAATTTTATTTTTGTAAATCGACTTAATTCAGTTTGAATACTAAGCAGCAGTGTTTATGTTATTCAAAAAGAGAACAGAAAGGAGGGGCTAGAATGCACAGCAAATAATATGTCGAAAAAAATTGCAAATCGAGTCGGACATCCTCAAATACAAATAAAAAGGAGATGCATACAGAAGCAAATATTTTTGAATATGAGCTATTTCTATCAACTGACAGCAAGCTCAGTGGTATGAGGCCCGAACTTTGTCACAATTGAGATTCTCTCCCAACAGCTCGTAAGTCAACCTCAACTGTCCTGACATACTCTCAGCCCGCATATGACGCCTCAGTGTTGTGTTTCACTGCTTTAAAGAGTTTTTGGTTTGGATGAGGGACACCTGCACCTCGGCATCAGCCAACACTTCTCTTTTTTTTTTTTTGAGCCCAAGCTCCTTCAAAACGGCAGCAGCACATTTCCTTTCCTGTTCATTCCTCAATATGTAGGTTCTTTCTGTTTTTGTCCTCCTTCGGTCACTCGTTCGCCCCCCATTTGAAGCATCTTGGTCAGTTGCACAGTCCAAGTCCGATTTTTTTAACTCCCTAGGGGCCGCGAAAACTCAGCCAGCTGGAAAAAAATAAATGCATGTCATTGACTGCCCTTAAGGGGCTCAAACTGCCACAGGCACATTCGAAAACACTCTGAAGGCCTGTCGGCAAACGTATTAGGCATATCGGTGCTCGTACTGTAACAGGAGATGCCGGATGCACGCGCGTATAATTAAGGAATACATACTGTGTCCCGTGGCAATAACCCCTTCCCACTCTTCTTATGCTTCACTGAAATACTTTTTCGTATGCTTCACCAAGTAACATTTCTGTAAAAAGACTTTCAGGAACCGGCATTTGGGATAGTTGGCAGGTATGCATGTAGCAAGTTAACCCCCTGTCAGAGCCCCATGCACAAGGCTTTCGTTGAAGCACTAAGCTGCACAATTAGTTTGTTCCTCCCCCATCACATGCTTAGCCAACATTTACACGCAAGTTCTTTTTATTGAACAGCACACACACACAAAGTGCGGTTCACTCGCTTTCCGTAACAAAGTGGCCAGTAGAACAGCTCCATAGGCAATACAAGAAAACTTGCTGTAGATGGGAGCTGAACTCACAAATAAAAAAAAAAATGAATTGTAAGATGATGCGTGCCAAACCACGACACGATTAAGAGGCCAGCCGTAGTGAGGGAGCCGGGAACAGGAAACCAGCCCCACTAAACCCTTGCATGAAAATGTGACTTTCACAGGCTCAGTGGCCTTTCAAGGCGCGACCATACATGTCTATGCTGCATTCTTTGAAACATCACCTATGCAAACTAGTCTTTACACACATTACGACACGACTGATAAGATTGGCACTGTATAGTGTGTGCAATTAGTTACATTGTTTTTTATGCGATAGCCTGCAATTCGCAGCCGCAAAGGCAGCCCTGAAATCTGCTTTCAATTTGAGCTGCAGCATACTGGTGGTGTAGCACTACAAGTGCTCTGAGCACAACAATGGCACTATTAGTCTTCCTGGGGGACACTGGCCTGAGCCAGGTGCTTAAGATGCTTGTTACCTTTTGCACTTGTTACTTGTACAGTTGCCCACAAAATTTGACGTACCAAGGAATCTGAGCAAAAGCTTAATATCTCAGCAGCCTCACAACAGAGGCTGGTGTTAGCACTTCCAGCCACTGCTAGTATTTGCAAACAACATAGTGATATCTGGTTTTACTGGCTGCTTGGAAATTCAACGTTTTACAAAATCCCGTGGTCCGCAAGCTTTTGCGGCTGACTGAACCTATATGTGTGTGTGTGTGCGTGTACTGTGTACGTAAGCTCTTGCTATATATTTTCATGTAGCTATTCCGCTGAAAGCATTGCAGATCAATAACATTTCAGGCCGAACCATTCATATGGTGGCGGATTAGCCAGCGAAGCTGTCCCGAGCAAGTATGGCCAATCTCCACGTCCAGAAACATTCTCTTGAATTTGGAATTTGCCCCGGTATAACTCAAAGGAGGTGGCAACTCGCGCTCCTGCGCTTGGACACAGACTCGAACAACCTAGCTTGACGCTTACAAGCAGCCTTCAGCGAGTGATCAGCAGCAGCTCGAGTGTCGACGCCGACGATTAGACTCTCGCATTTTCTCTCACTGGCATTCTATTGAGGCAAAGCCATTGGCCACATTCTCCGCTTTCGCACGGGCACGTTGTCGTTGGTTATAGTCGCGTGTCTGCTGCCAACGCCTCTCCTCGTACTCTGCTTGTTCTTCGGCCATGCGCACAATGTGTGGCCATTTATCCAGTTTTTTTGAAGTTACAACTGTTCCAATGGTCTACCTCTGCAATGCCCAATTCGGTTCTTACACACCTCGGCGCACATCCCCGTGTTTTCCCGCCACAACTGCTGCGGCGTTGTATTGAGGGCAGACGACAGCAGATGCAGCTGGCGGCAACGGCACAACCCACTCCGCAGGTGCGGCATGCAGTGAAATCACGTGTCCTTTCTTTTCCGCCGTACTCAGCGCTCGCACCATGATCCTTTTTGTTCACTTTACGGACGTTAGCCAGCCCAGATACCCCCTACGAGACCACGCATATGGCTCACTCATACAGGTCCATCAGGTAAACAGCTTCGCTGTAAAACTGCACTGCAAAGCACACGGAATGCGACTCCCATGACCACACTACTTGGGTAGTTACTGCAGCATTGCCTGTCAAGTATGAAACAGAGCATAGGAACATGCAAGTTCATGTTCACATGCAACACATCTTCACTAAAGCTGCATGCAGTCACAATTTATGTAAGAGCAAAATAACATGGGACATTGTAGACAGATGGAAAACAGTACAGGAACGCCAAAATTTAGCCAATTTCTTGCCTTTCCAAAATCAGTGATGTGCTTATCTTGAAGTGGAACAGACAAGGAAGAGGTGCACTTTGAATTTGCTTTTGAAAAGCCACGCACTATTGGTGAACTTTTGCAGAACACCACTGTAGTTTGTGCATTTTTGGGCACATAATTGCAGCATCGTATATGTGCTGTTTAGGTAAAATCGAATTATTTTAATGTACTTGACGATATACATGAGCAAAATGTGTGTACACATACACACACACACACGTTTGCATAGTTAAATCTGTGTGCAAATTTGTAGTACATTCTGAATTTTAAATGCACTTGTACTGTATAAACCACTTTAGCTTTAAAAACTGCCAAGCAAAGGGGCAGGAGCCCCAACAAGCTGCTGGGCCGAGATAACGTAAAAGTATTTCAATCTGTTATGCCAAATCCCCTATAAGCCCTTCAGGATAAGTCAAAATGGCTCGGACCTAGTCCATACGGGCGGGGCCCAAGCCATTTTGACTTCTTATGGAGGGCAGTGGCAGATAAGGAATAAAACACTGGAATAGTTTAATGTTTGTGCAGCTTTTTGTTTTGTGACCCTGCAATTTTGCAGAAGAAAATGCTAAATTGTGTGTGTGCGTACATGCCAACTGAGACAGTACATGCGGCAGAGTAAAGCACAGTGCTATAAGAACATAAGGTTTTAAGGTATGTGTAAAAGAACAGAAAACTGCCTTGGCATCTGAATCATTGAAGGAACATACAAATGCTCAAACAACAAGACCTGTGCTTGTAAGAAACAAAAATTGAGAGTGGGTACTGGAGGAGCTAGGTGACCAGGGCACATAAGCACTGCATTTTACCTTGTCCTGTGAAAATTAATAGCCAGCATAAAGTGGTGGGAACCAAAACATTTCAACATGCTGCAATCCTCAACAATGATCCTGACATGAGAGACCGTACACCTGAGGTTGTGCTAAGGAGTAAGCAAGCTACACGGACATATCTAGCGGTTTAGCGTAGACAAGTAAAAAAGATAAGTATACACGCCAGTTCTAGTTGAAAATAGCACTGTCGTCTGTCATCTACGCATCGCAGTGAAATAGGATGCATAACGTGAGCATCATTTCGTCAGGAACACACATTACACATCAGAACTGCATCAACGCCACCTAGACCGTCAGACTGCTGTACACAAACTCCAACTGTTTTGTCTGCGCTACTGCAAGCCTTTGCTGTTAGCAGATATTGAGAACAAACAACGACGGAGGCTTAGCGCTAATTAATGCTAGCCATTTCCGTTTCTCGTTTAGTCCCAATCTTGACCGCCCTTCGCAGCTACGGTCACATACGCAACGCGGCCTCGTATTGCGAAAATCGTGTGCCGTGCTACCGCGGCACTTGGCCTCACCACGCGATGAAGGCGTGGGGCGGAGACACACGACACTCGACAAACTCACTCGCCGCGCGAAGTCTCTGGCTTGCCCCGTCGTCAAACACGCTGCTACCGCCAGCAGAAAGTGGTGCTTGGCGTGTCGGGCATATCGACAGTCCACTCGCCACGGATCAATATCGAGACGCCGCACGACTGTCACGCCAAAACCTCCACAACGCGTCACGACAGCTCGGAAAAATCGAGCCAGCCAATCGCGGCGCCGGGTCTTGCCGGCACGCGCACGGAGGGCACGGGAAGAACGAACAAAAATTGATGCAGGGAGAGAACCCTGCAAGGCTAATTCGACCTATCTCACGATGCCATTCCCGACAAAAAGCAGTGACACACACTAGATTTGCGGCCGCATCGCAGCCAGAAAGCATGCGCAGGCGAGACGAGGTAGGGCAGCAGACGAACGCGTAGAAGACGCCAGCAGACGACCGAGCACAAAAAACCAGGCGATAGCGTGGCAGAGAGCCCACGCTTTCTGTCGCGAAAGAACGAACGTTCTAACCCCTACAGAAAATTAAAAAAAAAAAATGGAACCCAAGTTTTACGCCACTGCCAATCTCTCTACGCCACTTGTTTTGTTTCAGGCGCAGCACCGCCGCGACCACCTGTTGGCCGAAAAGCCAAGCCGCCCGCAGTGCTATAAGCCGCGGCGCCCGCATCGTGTGCTCATTTCACCGCCGCCGCAAATTCTTTTCGCAGCACCGTTTTGGCGCCAGCAAAAAGTTATATGCCTACTTTAGAAAAACCACGCATAGCTAAGCAGCCAGAAAAACAAGAAATGAAAAAAAAAACGCAACGAATAAACGGAGCGGCTGCCAGCAAGCCGTCAGTTTCCTGCGTCGTTAGCTTGACTATCCGTTTGTACGGTATAGCCACGTCATGAACGATTAGTGCTGCCACAGGAATAATCCACGTTCGCGTGGAGTCGAATGAATGGCCGCTTTTTCATGCATGATTGCAGCAGATAAGCCTTGAACCGAGGACAAACGTTCCAGCTGCCATCGCAATTTTCCCACACGCTGGCGCAAGCAACTTTCCTCGAAGTTAAAGAAAATTTCTTTCTGTAGCAACCAGCCTGGGGAACTGGAAATTTGCCGCATGCACTTTTGGACAAAAGGACGAGTGTTAGAGCGTCACTGAGATTCACGAACTCTCGCACTTCGTATACAACAGCCCGTGGATATTGCGCGTGCGGTCTGAACTCCAGCACGCGCGGCTGACAAGGCGGCACGCGCAGCTCCTTTGCCGCACGCCTTTTCTGCGCAAGCGTTTCTCGGCGCGTCTCAAAGCCGCTCGCAAGCCCAGTGAAGCGTCTGTGACGCGCACAGCATGCGGCAAGACGCCAGTGTTGTTGCCCCTTGACCGTACCCGAGAGGCGCACACACAAAGAAAAAGGAAACGAACAAATCAACAGTTGAGCACCCGCGACGCCAGCTAGGCCTTTTCTACCCCTGGTTCGGGCAAGCTGGCCACCGGCGGACCAGTCACCTACGCGGCGAACGGAGACACCAGCTGCGGCGCCAAAATTGACCATGCAGTGAAAAACTGGACCAGTACTCACCCGTTCATAATAGCGACACAATTCATTTAAAACTTCAGCCGACGTCTTCTGTCGCACTCGGATGGCATGCAGCAAGTGGTTGCTGCGGAGCGCGCGGGAGAGGAGGGCGCAGCAGAATGCCTTCTCTTTTTTCCGCCGTCGTCGGTCAACCCGTCACACAATATGGCGGACACCACAGAACGAAGGAGTAGTACAGTCGGAGTCGCTAGGCGCGATGCGGCCGCTCGCTGTCCGCTTTGACGGCCTCGCTCGACAAGAGGTGTGGGCCTCGGAAACGTCGTTACGGGGTTTGCAGCACGCGCGGACACCGACTTGAAACGTTAAGCAGGCGTTGTCACTCCACGAATCGGGCACGTCGCAGTGAGCGCGCGGTGGCTGTCTCGCTGTCTCTCGGCTCGCCGTGAAAACAAGAGAGGAGGCGGCGGCGGCCAGCGGGCGTGCGATGCGTGACTAAACAAACGGTGGCGACCCCTCGCGTTCAGGTCGCGCCTCCGCTAGCCGTGCGCGGCTTGCAGCGGCAGGTGATCAACCTCACGTCGCCGCGCGCGGTAGCCGGTAGAGCGAGGATTCTCAGGGCGTAGTACGTCCGTGTACGGTGCGTCCGCGTACGGTTTTGACCGTTTCCGCACAGTCCGTTATGTGCTCCCGGAAGAAAACTAAGCGCGGGAACTGGTCTCTCCGCGACGTACGGTAGCCGGCACGGCGCGGTCTCCCCTTCGCTTCCATCTCTCGGAAAGTTCACTTGCAACTCTGATCAAGCTATCAGATAGCAGAGTAAAGTTTGTCTTGTCTCGAAAAAAATAATTTGCAAGAAATCTGCGAAGTGGGAACATTTACTCTGTCTATGCCGGTCGCCACAAATTACGTTCGAGCAAAAGAAAAATGACATCGTTATTGCACGAAATGAGGACAAGACAATGGCGTAGAATTTGTCAATTTACGCTAGAGTTGCACATTGTATGAAAAGCTATATGAAACGTGTGGCAATAGATGGTAGGTCGCTACAAAATACACAATTGGCAAAACTTGCTAGCCCTCGGAAGATTTTAATTGGCCAAGCTCATGCAATAATTTATTGCATCCCGAAAAAAAAAATGTCTTCACAGCCCAGTACTTTTACCATTCATTCAGAAACCAATGAAACGCAACGATGAGCCTGTCATTTTGGAGTTTGAACCAACCACTGCAAAAAACATTTGAGCCTATCGAAAGTACCAGGCAGCAGTCCTAGAGCCAATGTGATTTTCCATGCATTCCGAAGTAAAGGTTAAGCAAAACAGTGCACTTTGGTCTTTTCAGGGCTTGAAAATACAGGCACACAGCACGAGGATTCGATATAGAATGGAAAGCACAACACAAATGCTTTCCACAAACACAAAAGTCCTTATCGTTCCTCCTGCGTGCGCATTTTGTACATCTACATTTTCATACTGTGAATCCCTACAAATTTACGCCACTTTCAATCAATCGGTCTATTCATTCCATTCAGCAGTATGTACAGGCATGAAAAATGAACTAATACAATAGCAGCCTGAATAGAAAAGAATGTTAGAGAGAAGGAGAGAGACAACTTCCAGCAGCAAGGCATCAAAGACACAAAATAGGTGCAAGAATCGCCAAACTTTTTTTCGCCTGCAGTGTTAATTACTAATTGCTCATGTAATGTGGCACTGCACAGCAAGAGCCGCACTGAACTCCTTTTACCGTCAAATGAAGAAAGTGAGGAGGTGAATCTTCCAGCCTGCGAGAGGCAAGGCGTGACAGGTATTGAGGCAAGGAAAGTGAACAAAACAGCAGCCAAGGCAACTGTCCACTGTAAAACCACTGAAGACCTCCGATGAAACTGGCAGCTGCTTTGGCATGACAACAGCAAAAGGTTAGGTCCTCAACTGCGACTTCACATTGCGAGGCTTTTATTGTAGAGGAAAAAATAAAACATATGTGAACATGTTGAGACGCTAAAGATGCCAGTCCCATTATTTCTCAATATGCTGCGTGGCAACTGGCACAAAATAATTTCTCCATTTTGTATCACGCAAGCACTACTTTCCTTTAATCCTTTTCAATAATTATCAACCATCACAGTATAAGTGGCTGATACTGGCAAGAACTAAGGCGTGGTGTCATGCCATGGCAACTGAAAATAATTCTTACATATTGTGGTCAACACCAATATCAAGATCACCTGCCAATGCCAGTATCACGCCAGTATGTTAAGAATTGCTGCCAAATAAGCAAAAATTCAGTAGTCTAGCAGAATCTTCGACTTGTCACTTCAGAATGTTCCAGCTGCACTAAAGAAGCTGCGTAATGCAAGATTCAAGTTGTCCTAGTCTCATTGTGCTTGAATTTCAACACTTGTATGTGAGGTAGGAACACTTTACGACTGGTTTCCCATTATTTGCTACCCTCGATTGTTATGCTTGTTACAGCTGCTATGAAAAACAAGCGTCTGGTGTGAAAGAACGCCTTCATGTTGAAACGTTTTCTCACTGCTTGTATTCCACTTCGAAGGCAAGCTGTCTGGCATGATATTACATATTGTAGAGCAGTTTGTATAGAATAAATGATGGCTGCACTTGCGTACCTCAATGAATGCAGCAATGCAGGCGACTTGGAGAACACAGTCTTGCACAAAACTCCATGTTCTGGCCATTATTTCTCAAGAAAGAGACGCAGACATGACATTGTCAGAAGTGAGCTGGTCTGCGTAGCGCATTTGTCCAGCTCGTGCCAGCACCGGCCGTGGTTCAAGTGAAGACGAAGTGCTAGTTGCACCTGCTGGGGCTTGTATCTGACACATGGTTTTAGCATGAGAGCTGCGTCTACATTTTCCTTGACAAAAGTAAGGCAGACGGTGCTATAGCACACTAAGAAATTACCACATCACCATTAGCTTGGAAAACTGCATTATGGGAAAGCTAGCTTTAAATTATGAAAAGAGACTACTCAACTTTCTTTCGCTCAGGGGTCTCTTTTTAATTAAACAGCTCATAAAGAGCATGCTGTGAAATCATAACAGCCACCCAGAGGAGGTTTAAAATGTGTGGGCCCTGGCTGCAATAATCAAGCTTCATTTTTTTATGTTAGAGGCTGCTTATGCTCATGATAAGGCATAGTGTTTTTGCTTAACATGTAACACTACTGTGGCATAAACATCCAGCTAAAGAAGGCCACCTGACAGGGCCACCAAAGTTGGACTACATTGCAAACGTAGACAGCAGCATGAGCACATGAACAATATGAACACAAGAGGCAGGATTGAGTGAACACAACTGTTTCTTTAATGCTTCAGAATTGAGCAAGAACACACTCCTGATTGACTAGAAGTACCTGTCGAATAGTGAACCACATCAGAATTCAAGATTATGAACACCTACCAATGTAGTACATGCCTAAAGAAGGCAACATACTTTACAATACAAAATATCACGGTGCCAATAGACAAATTTAGGGATGCTAGGCGGAGAAATGGCAAGTGGAGAGATGTGCTTTGTTAAACAATAGTTAGTACTTCTTGATAAGGCCAGGAAAACAGCGAAGCTGGTGTAATTGCCTTGCATGTACGGCAGCCATCACTGCAATACCAAGTATCTACACCCTCCCAAGTTAAAATCGAGAAGATGTCAATTCTGGCTAAACTACAGTACAAGCTATGCAAGGAAATTAGTTGTGGCACACAAGATGTTGCCAAACTTTCCACAATAATCAATTTCTACTGCCTTAAACAGGCTTCAATTAGTTTCTGCGCTGGTGCAAACCACACATACACAAAAAAAATCACAACAATGAATGAGTTTTAACAGAAAGATCCTAGACAAGGGATCTTTGAACCAAAGTGCACAATGCCAATGCACTTCATTGCACTGTCACAATGGCATCATCAGGTAAAACTGCACTAAAGGCGTTTACCAAACGTATGCACTAAAGGTGTTTACAATGGGGGAATAAAAAAAGTGGGCTCTCATTCTTGATTAACGGTCTTCTCATAACCTTCTTTGCAGCAGGGCATGCCGCCTTCAGAATGCACCACCATTTAAGGCAACCGCAGAGGCAAATGCAAAAGTTTTTTGGAGTATGGAGGTTGAGATGAACTAAAATGTCCTTGTGGCTTCACTACTCAGCCTTTAAATTTAGGATCACGTCGCAACAGACACATGGGGCAGCAGGCAGTGCACCTTTAACAACGAATTAATGTAAAAAGTTGTTGGTGTCGTGCGATAAAAAAAATACCGGTAGTCAGGAAAGGTATGTATGCTCCCTTTTTAACTAACCAGGTGCATGTGTTTGTGGTGAGAAGGTTATTACTTCTTTCATTTAACATGATGCTCAAAAAACTTTTGCCAACCTGTGAACTTTGAAATTCGTAAAAATTGCGCAGGCATAACATGGTAGGGGGAGTACAGTGCACACATATTTGTAAAATTTGCCTCAAAGATACGCCTCCTATGGGATAAATACACAATTTATTAAGCATGATTCATGTCCAGGCACGGCAGACAAGCAGAAAACTTTGAATAGTAAGAATTGAGGGGCAATGCAATGTTTTCAGATAGCAGGGACTTTTTCGGCAGCACTGGTGCTGCCAATTTCACCTGCTTCAGAACTGCCCCAGTGCAGAATGTGCACCACAGCACAACACATAGTAACTGCTGCTCAGCACAGGCGCCTTACTCTCTGCCCATTATTGCAAGGCATTTAGAGTGCTGCAACAGGCGTCGCTCACGTTCTCACAAAATTGTAGGACAAGTTGGTGGTTTAACACCAAACAAATCAGATCAGCCAGAAAGCGACATGTCATTGCTTGGCGGTGTGGCTTGATGTCGTGTTGCATGAGGGACCAAGTAAGGGAGCGAACGCAAAACTTAAGAGACTGACAGCGCCCAATTGGTAACGTGTGGTTGTGACGGCACGTGGGAGCGGAAATTGGGGATGGTAGAACTGTGGGTAGCAATAGTGCTACCGGGAGAAAATCAATCAAGACAGAACTTGAAAGCATATGATGTCAAGAAGTACGGTGAAAACTATCAGTCACACTCGAGTCTCCTCGTATGCCACTGAATCTGCATTTGTGGCATTAATGTTGTGACCATAACATGGCATTCATCTGTACGATGCACATGCGCCCAACTGTCTGTGTAAAGTGTCCTTTAGGCGGGGAATGCCCTGTCCTTGTTTGTCTCTGTCTTCTGCTTATGCGTGTTCCAGACATGACATGCTATGGCTTGTGGTCTGAGTCTCGCCAAGACACCTCCCACATCACACCAGCAAAGTAACACAAGTGCAATGTGAAAGTTTCTGGGAAGAACAACGCAGAATGTGCTGCACTAAATAGGCGTACGCGAAGAAGCGGTTAGCTGAATAGCCATCAACAGCCTCAACATTGAAGCTAAGCGTCAGAAGAACGGTTCAAAGCTAGAGCAACACACAAGGCGAGCGAATGTCCTGCCTGCTTCTATGTCTGAACACTTGCCTACCAGTCCTTTGTCTTTCAAGCATGATGCGTCACAGCCCAGCCTCCACCCACATTATTTTACACCGGTAAGTTTCGTCAAGATGGTTATCCTATCCTGCCCTGTTTATTATCTTAACTGGCAGCCACACCTGTTTTCCACTTTTCAGCAAAGTGATTGTCACAAAGTCAGCTTGCAATCCAAGGCTCACTCTGGGCACTTCAATCAGAGAGACCAGCTAGACGTAGAAACAATATAGCAAAGGCATGGAAAATTTTTGACGTGGATCATGATTTGCACAGAATAACCAGCACACAGATAGCATGCATTAGTGAATACTGGACATGCTAGTTTCTGCAGCACAAACCAATAAGAGACGCAATAAGGTCTACTTGATGCTTGTCTACATCAACCGCATAATTCAAGTAGGTGTGCTTATTAGAACATGTTGCGAATTCCAAGTAAATAGAAGTTTCACTGCACACCCACAGCTACATGCACGCCTACCTCCAACATATGTGGCTACACAAGATTGCTGTAGATTCTACACCGGCAGTCCTATTGGCTAGTCGCAGCATCTCGTTGGCTTGCAGCCATCTCAGAGCTGGATTCCTGCTTGCTTGCTATCGTCCATCGCCACCACGCAACCTTCATGCGGTCCCAGACATTCTCGAAGGAGTCGAAAGCGGGTCGAACATCAAGGAGCGCAAAGCGACTCGATTCCGCGTTCACTGGCCCACCATCATAGTAGTCAATGACGTAGCGGACTTCTTTGCCACAACGGTCAACGATCCAGTCGTGTCTGTCAAATGGAAGCTCGTACCTGCAGAATGGAAAGGATGCATTAATAAAGTTCGACAAATAACGACTGAAGAGCTGGTCACCCACAATATGAACTAAGCCTCGGCAGGCAAAACTGCAGTTCATAAGTTGCATGTGGCTCCAGACAATAGCTAGGCCTAACCATGTCTAACTTCTTAGTAATGAGGAAAGACAGTGCAAAATTAAGCGAGGTCTAAGTAGCGTTCAGCAGCTGTACTTTGTAAAAACAGCTGCCAGTATCACTAAATATAATTTTTTTTTTTAACTTCCACTGCAGGTTTTAACCGCTCCCTCTTGCCCTGCTGCATGGTGCAGAAAGGACTATACGAAAAAGGGAAAGGAAATGCGTTTCGAGGCAGGCAGAAAGAAAGCACGATAACCATCCAGTGCGGCAAAGACATATACAGGGTCATCCACTTTCAGGGGAAATGCGTCATCAATATCCAAATCGGCATAACTTCAACATTTCTTCTACTTCACAGAGGAAATGTGCCTGATACGATGCACAATGATGATGTCGATAAATGAGAGAATATTTTTTCTGAATTTGTTGCTTAACATGAGCTGCCATGGGTTCTTGAATACTAACAAGGTTTTTACCCTGAAAGTAGCTGGCCCTGTAAATATGTATGTACGTACGCACAGTCGGACCACAATAGTTTACGGACCATGGGATCTCTGAACACTAGAATTTCTGAGCAGCTTGTAAGAACAACCAGTAAAACCGTATGTGAAAATGTTGTTCGCATATGCTAGCAGAGGCTGCAAATGTGAAAAACAGGCTGCACCATGAGGTTGGCAGTTATTAAACTTCTTTGCAGATCCAACGGTGCATAAACTTTCGTGGTTGACTCTATGTACATATGTATTAACATTGGTAAGTATTGCATCAACAGAGTGAATGCCAGAATACCTATGTCACAAAGTCAAGGTCCCACTTCGCAACCCCGCAAGATGCACTAACGCAAAACACTCCTGTGGCCTCGACAATCAGAAAAGTTTTAGAACAAAAAAAAAAATGTCTTACCAAATTTTCTGTGCTATTGCCATTGTAAAAAATGTTGAACTTGCATTTTTGCAGCAGCACTATGAAAATAAACTGATTCCTGAGATGAAACTTTCAATTTTGCTTCTTTACGTTAGATGGGTCAACATCTAGTTGTATCAAAGTTTTGTACAAACCAGACAACTCTTAAAACTATTCGCTTTGACTCTATTACTACTTAACTTCCGGCATTCCTTTGACCAAACAGGCCTACACTATATAGTATATAGGTGTTCTTGATTCCACCAAATCTGCTTTTTGATTACACTTTTCAACTACACCAATATTCTTGACCACTACGGGTAACAAACAACTATCATAAACCATTTTCATCCCATAGCAAACCATCTAAGAAAATGCTTAAAGGACACAGTTTTGCCTTCAAAACGGTTGCTGTGATTCCTAGTAGGCAACGATATGCAATAACATTATGCCAAGATAAAATACCATACAAATTCAAACACATGTAACATTAAAAGCTGTCGAGAAAAGCAATAAGCAGGCCTGTTACAAGACTCTACTTCTTTTTCTTCTGCACAACTCTCAAGTAAGCCCTGCATGATCAATCAGAAAATGCATTTTCCAACGTTTAATGGATGCCAGAATTACTGCAGCTGAAAGCTCTACCATTCGGTATCAATGCACAAGACATATATTTTCTTGGTGTTGACCAACTCGCACAGAGGTGATAAACAGCTAAAATGGGTGAAAAACAATTGGCAGTTTTGCCCGAAGGCAAAGCGTAGACAGCGATAACAAAGTTAAACGTTGCACTTAAGTTCCTTACACCGTGTTCTGACAACATGCGGAGTGAACATGACGCTATGCAGCATCCCAGACAGCGTCTGCTGCGCAGCAGCAACGCATCCTTGCAGATACCAGGCTTGTCACAACGCTGCCGTTACAATGAATGTTGCCAGCTACTTTACAGGCGTCACATCTCAGTGGCACACTAGATGCCATCTGCTCAGACCAGTGTGCGCACCACAGTGTCGTTTGCACACAGCTGCACAGCAGGAACCCCGAACTGCATGCACACAATGCTCAAGACAGCAGCGGAAGCCATAACTTTGCCCTGGCTCCAACAGAACTGATCGAGCAAAGCATGACAGCGCATTCGCATGGCTTCATCCTTTTCGAAGTCGTGCACTTTGCATCTCTAGAGGCCTTCTAAACCTCCAAGCGCTGACCGCACATGCACCGTCGATGCCAGGACAGCACGGCAGTGGCGCCAACAATGCGACCTCTATTGCGTTAGTTCCTACTGTCGCTTTCACAATAAAAAGAAGCTGTACATGTTCGTTGTCCTCCAGCGCAATCAACAATGAGGGTGCACTCACCCAAGCCAGCTACGTATTCGAGCCCGAGGTGAGTAGTCGGTGGCCTTGCCTCCAAACCTCTTGAGTCGGGGTGTGCAACACTCCCTGCAATCGAAGATAGGCACAGTACAGTTCATGTATGCATTTCTTGCAAAGAATGCACCATGCACATTCCAGCTGCTAATAAGGTCAAACTTCTAAACACATAGGGGTATGAGTTGGACACCGATTGCCCCGAACCAAATATATAAGTGCAAAGTGTTTTTTCGATGTGTTTCTGAATCTTTAATACTTCTGGAGAGAATCTTCAACAAGAAATAGAAAAACAAGCTAGAACACCTACAGTCTTTCTGCAACAAGATTTCTGTGGTTACAGAAGATGCGAACTGCAACAAGGTAGAAGAGCATGAACTGGAATAGTATCAGTGATGCTTAGAAAACGGATATACAAGCACATGTGATCAGCTGCAATTACCTACAATATTCTGCACAACAGCACTCATGCTGCAACCATAACATTTAGTGAGCCCAACCTCACTAAAGGCAAGTGCCAGCGATAGAGGGATTGATGCACCACAGCTGTAACATTCTGGTGACTAGAGCAGAGGTCTGCACACTTTCACAATAGACTACATCTGAAATTATAAGGCTAAACAAACAGACGAATATATTACAAAATGCTAATCATATATGCGGTTTATTGGTGCAAGGGCCAGGGATGGCCAAAGAGCTCCACAATGTGTGCCTTGAGGCAAGTATTATAGGACCGGGTGCGGATGGGTCTGGAAGGGTGGCACCTTTATGTGGCAGTGGCGTGAATGTAATGGCATGTAATGGCATGTCATGGCAGGGTAGGGTGCAGCAGCTGCAGCCACGGGCTGTAATGGATGATTGTGTTTCGTTGCCTCTTCCGTTACACATTGTCCCATGGAACCAAGCCTGAACACACACACCAAGTCTCACCAGCTGGAAAGGTGGAAAGCTTGGGTATATGTCGTCTGCAGACAACGGTACATACATTTCAAATGCTGCTCTGTTTTTGCTTAGTTGTTCTAACATCATTGAAGGAGCCACTCTTTTGCAAAGAGCTCCAGGTTCTAAGTAAATTATGCGTCTTAGCCTTTGCAGATGTGACAGTTCTGGAGCATGGGCACCGAGGGCAAACACACGGACTTGTAGTCATCATTTTGCCACTTATGAGCGACTCGGTCTTTCTGCTTCGGGGTATATCTTATGTCGTGGCGCTCCCCAGGTCTAGCTGTGACTGCTACACGACTCTGTGTGTTCTGCTTCAATGCTTCAGCGGTGAACGTCAATGCAGCAGATCATTCCCACTCGCTTCCAAAGCAGGCCTTACACATGCACCATACGCTAGAGACGGTTCTTGTCACCTCAAGCTGCATGAAATAGACCAAGACTGAAGACTGGACTAGTAGCTAAGACATTAAAAGTGATGAAGCATGGCGGCAAGCTTTGTTTGTGGGGGTGCATTCGCAGGACAACTCGCACTAATTTTTCTTTTTACACTGCCCGATGTGACCTGCTTCATGCTAGCAACAACCTTTCTCAGGAGCAGACACACAAAAATGCATTTGCCAGTTTGTAAGGCCTTGGGAAACACAGTGCAATATCATTGCAAGCGCCGTGTGTGCACTTCTCGCCTTTGCTTCGTTGTCTGCGTCACATGCAACGGCTCTTACTGGTGCCATTTGCTAAGCTATTCAGCATAGTGCTGCTGGCGCCTTATGATGGCCACCTGGTGCCTATAAAACAACAAATATGCAAATTACAAGAAACTTGCCCTCTTCAGAAATGCTTTCTTTTATCACCTAGACAACCCTGTTGATGCTGTAGATCTGGATGCAGGGAAATAATCAATGCATATGCTCACTGATACAACCATCAAATTGGACTGATGCTTGGTGGTTAACAAAGAAGCTTGAGAAGAAGCTAAGGACCGATGAACGAGCGATGGAACAGAAAACGATGGCTGAGACAGGAAAACAGTGGTGTAGGTTAAAGAGCAAACATCCGATAAGCTAGCTGACATCAAGAGGAAGAAATGTAGAGTTGGCCAGACCACATAATGCTTGGGGCCGGTAATTGATGGTCTTATAAGAGTTACAAAATGGGTACCGAGGGAAGTGAAGCTCAGCCAACTGCAGTGGAGGATGATAAGGTACAGAATAGAATCAGCTGACACAAAACAGGGGTAGCTGCCAAATGGAGATCACTCGCAAGGCCTTTGTCTGGCAATGGAAATCAATGATGATGTTAACTTGTGGAGCACCACTAGATGTTCTTGTCGTAACCACAGTAAAAACTGGTGCCCGCTCCTCTGCTCGCTTTTGCTTAGCTAAGAGCATGAATGGAAAAACATGGCCCATACTACATTTGTGTTTCCTCAAAAATAAATTCAGGCATAATCCATCTCACGATGAATGTTGGCGTTAAAACAATTAGCATTGAAGCACTGTAGTGACACACCGCATTGCCAAATCCATCCCTTCTGTATAGCTGACTTATATTCAACTTTCTGCTACCAACACCTTCTTGACTACTCTGTTGCTCAACTCTTTTCGCTCAATGCCAGCTCTGGTCCTATTCTGTTCACATCACTTCTTTCTCCACACTTGTCGGTTTCTGATGGCAACTTTTTCACCTTTCTGTAGCTGAATTTTTCCATCTTGTGTTGCCAACTTCTTCCCTTCCTGCCTCTTGTTCTCCTTGATTGATTGATTGAAAACTTTATTATTCCACCGAGCTGGGATGCCCGCCTCTTAAGCTACACGCAGGTAGGGGGGGGGACAAAGCAGTCTCTGCGCGTTGAGGACGGCGAGTCCTTAACGGCCTCAACGGCCAGGCGGATTGCTCCACGCTGGTCGTCTTCAGCCCCGCTCTGGAGCAAAGCCTCCCAGGCTTTCTCTACTGTCAATGTTTGCCTTGGCCCCTGGGGAGCCAGCACACTCCCATATTACATGGTCTAGCGTACCTCTCTCCTTACAAGTTTTTCAGAGGACGTCGTTATCGTCCCTCGTCTGAGTTAAGTAGATCCAATATGGTGATGTGTAATTGTTTCCCTGGAGGTGCCACCAAATGCGAGTGTCCTCCAGAGAGAGAGACCGATGCGGAGGCAGAAAGATTCTTCTTTCGGCTTTGTAATGATCTACCATTTCCCGGTACGTGATGATGTCACCTTTGATCCCTGGAACTGGCTGCTCTATCCGAACACCTACCCAGGCGCACGTACCCATTCTGGAGGACTGGTCAAGAATGTTCACATACCTAGTGTCACACACCCAGTTGCACAAACTATTCTAAAATTATTTGGTTCAATTTGTTTCTGGCACTATTCTCATTCGTATTCGGTCTCAAAAATTACTATTCACATACCTCTACTGAAACAAAAAGACAATCGGCGTGCTTACCTTAGCAGGAATTCTCATGTGTTAAACATTCCATGTCACTGACAAAGAAACCAAATTATGAAATTACTGAGTAACTGCTCTTTCCAGTGGTCGAGTGGTGACAAGGCACAGTTCTGTCTAATGATGGCTAAGTTTAGAGAGGAGTCCTAAAATGCTGGCATTCAGAGATCATTTTTTTTTTTGCATTTCTGTTAAACGAACTACAAAAATCAAAACCAGCTACCATGCCTCACATACCAGTACCATCCCATAAAAGAACTTCATACAGTAAACCCACGTTAGCTCAAACTCTGAATCTCCATATATCAATTAAGTCGCAAATTTTTTTCCGGCCTCTGTGTCAACTCCATGTATTTTTCCCCTCTTATCTTGAAGTGCTTTTGCGCCGCACTCTGGATATCTTGAAATTTCATCTGCAAATATGTTAGGAAAGAGTCATAACCCAAAGGTTTCCATACTTCGTGCGCAGCTACGATATTGCCAAAAAGCAACATAACGGAAAGTATTTAGCAAATTCCGCTTCATTCTATGCCGCTCTTCTCATCCACCATTCACGGTCGGCAGCAATCTCGTTCAGGATGCAGGTGTATTGTTATGACTCCTGAAAAAATATTATAAGTGCGAGAAGGTACACGTAACCTCTGCAATATTCACACCCACATGTGCACACAGAACGTGGTCAGTTTGCTTATTAGCCATGCTCTGCTTTTCTGTTTGTGGATACGCACGCTACGCCATGTAAGGTGTGGCGCTCGACTGTACGTTTAGTTTGCTTGGCTGTGATTTAGTGTTTGCTTGGCTTTGTGGAGGGATCACTGTTGCCCGTAGACAGCGCACATATCGGATTCCAAGTCGTATGACATATCACAAAATTGATCTACTAAAAATACTGCTTCTGATATATTGAGCTTGTGCAAAAATTTAGCGGCTGCCGGCGCCTACTTCAAAAGGCTCTATGTGGCCTACGTGTGGCCAAGGGCTTATATTTTTGTCAATTCATTTATCCCTAAACTCCGCTTATCTTGAAATTTGCTGTGGTTTTTACGCATTCGATTTAATAGTGTTTAACTCTACTTCTGTTGTAGCGTAAGTGATACAATGAAAAAAATATTCCACAAGCGAACGCACACAGTGACTGCTAATCGTGGTGGAAAGCTGACACTGCAATGTTTCTGAGAGTGGTGAAAGATGAAGTAGCAGGTGTGTGCGTGCATGTGTGTGTGTGTGTATATATATATATATATATATATATATATATATATATATATATATATATATATATATATATTTAGAAGTCTTCGTCATGCTTCAAGCATTCATATTCAATCACTGGACAAACAAACATTCACAATCATAGCAACAAGGCCTCCCATTGTTCCATAGTCACACATAAATGCGCACCACATTCTGTCGCAGCTTCTGTTTACAACCAGAGACCCTCCCCAAGCACCCATCTTTCCTTCTTTCTTTTTTAATTAGAAAAGCTTGCCCTGCAGCTTAAGCAGGTATTTAAAGAAAAGCCTGGAGGCCTTCCTTGTACAGAAACTGCATTAGTGGCTTAGTGAACTTATCACCCATGAGCCAAAGCCTACAACTGTCTGCCTGATCCATTCATACTTTGGCAGCTCTTAGTACAGACGACTCCAGTTAATTCAACTCTTGCAGGACCTCAAGATTTTGTCAAACTATTCGAAAGGACGAATTAACAAACAGCAGTAAAATGAATTATTGATATATTTTTTTTTATTGTTTAAAGACGTCTGCAATGGGATTTCGTGTCTTGAAGTGAGATTCAATCCGCACGAGGCGAAGGGCACTGGCATGTTTAAACATTGGCTCGGCGTGACCTGACACAAAACAAGTAGCAATGAATTGTTTCATGGGCACATGGAGCATAGCCCACAAGAAGATAAAAACAAATTGATATAAAATAGCTTCATGCCTAGGGAGGCCGTAGCATTGTCTGCTGAATTTCTGGTGTTTTCAAACTTGCAGTAACCGCTGCGCATGTCAAGGGGTGGCAGCACAGGTCAGTTGGGATCAAACAAATTAGCATGCTTTCGAGCTCGAAATAAAAGAATTTTCCTTCCATAGTAATCTATGGTTTTTCAACAGGACTTTTCAGTGCCGTCCAATAAGCCGAGGTTGAATTAACGGGAGTCAATTGTGTCCTTTCTCGAGTGGCCCTTATCTCTGGGCAGAGCCACAACAGGTGGCGAATGTCTGCTGTAGAAGCTGAAACAGAACACTTCAGGACAACTCATGAGGCCTTCGAGTATTGGGCCCCAGACCCACGTGACAGAAGGAGCATGACCCACCCCTCAAAGTCTATAGAGAAAGACTTTTCCTACCCTAGCTAGTTTACGAGGATGGGAGCAGACACACACATAGATGAACCCCTTTTGTGCCATGCTGAATTTGGAGAAAAATGGTTAAGTTTTTAAAATGCAGAATCCTTTCTGAAATACTAAGTAGCCAGTATTTTAAGCATTTGTTTATGCATCATATTAACCTTTTACTGCAAAGGTGAGACCTTAACAGGGCTATACAAAATAACTAAAAAAATATGAAGGGCACTGTTGACGAGAAAAGGAAGATCGCAAAAAAATTAAAAGCCTTATTGATGAGCTGAGCTCCCCTATGGCTTGGAATTTTGGATCACGTAAAAAGCCTAATAGGATACTAGTGCAGATATAGAAGAGCCCCCGTCCAAAATTTTAAGCTTGAAACACTAGTAGAAGTGCCATGAAAAGCTCACAAAAATAGCCGTCCTTGATACAAAAACTGAAAGGGAAAAAAATTATGCAGATCCCACGCACTGTGAGAATTCAGGTAAGAGAAGCTTTCTGTGGTGTTTGCAGTGATTGACGATATTGGCACTGATGTGGACGACATACGAAAGTTGTGAGCTGGTGTTAAACATTACCTTGCGTACAACACTTGCGTTAGTCTACGTAGTACACAAAACACACAGCGAGACCTAGTTGATCAAGGTATTGTTGCACGCCGCTGTAGGTAGCTAGCGAGAATGACAGCACTGTCATTGCCTCACATGGCACAACGCATGATGGGTAAAGTCTCTGCTTGCTTGCGCGTTGTCGTCTTGACATTGCGGTGCTTTAACGCAGCTTTGCGCCTGCACGCCCTGCGTCGGTTGTCGACACGGACAAACTTGCACTGTGTTTATTTTTCAGAAACAGCAACTGCATGTTATGCCGTACCTCTAATTCAATATTTTCCAGTTTGTTCGGAACTTTAGCCATGCCTAGTAGTAGCGTTTCCTTTGTTATGTGACCCCAAGCGAGCCATGCTTTCTGATAGCGCCTTTGCCCTCTCTTTGGATGCTCCCATATGAACAAGCTGCCACGAAAGAATGGTGGCAACATTGTTATTTACCTGTTTTGTGACGGCATTGCCTTTACCCATTCTCTGTGTCCTCTCTCTATTTCCTCTCTACCATGCCATCTATCTTTTCTCAGGGCTGTTGCTCGCGAGTACAAACCTAAATGCTGCAGCTTCTGCAATGCTTTTGCGGGGGGCTCACGCATAATTACAGCCACCTAGAGGGCATAGTGGCGATGAGGGAGCTTTCGTTGCAAAGGTTTCAGAGACCCAGCTCCCTCACCATGGCCAAGTACAATATGCACATTCTCAACCACCCCAAACACGGCGTGCCCGGCAGCAGCAGCAGCAGCAGTGGAAAAGTCGCACGAAGAAAGAAACAATGCTTCATTTTAAAAGAAAAGCTGTCATTACAGCTTGGCGAAAGCAACGCATGACCTAGAACATGCGACTCCCCACCCTGACCTCTGTGATTAGATGGCGGCCCTGGCTGCCCTTAGTGAACTGAAAACATCTCAGAGGGTGGGCTAGGACTTACGTCATAGCCACTAAACAAGCTGATGCACACGCCATCAGCAAAGGTCTGCTTAGAGGCTGCTAATAAGAAAATTACACAATTGGCAGCCCTGTCGCTTTGCCAACATTGCTTCAGAGGTTGTACATACCACTCACTCTTAACCACTTTCGCAAAATTGAAGTTTCGTTGCAGACATCCTTTAATGGCTACATGTGTCCGAGCACTCACTTTGCGTGAAGTGCCTCCCACTTGAGGACTTCCTCCCAGGCGTGGTCGTTGTTGGCATTGTGGATACGGATGATGTGTGCCATGTCCTCGGGTTTCAGATCAGCCTCGCGCCACCTCCAGCCCTTGCGCAGCATGGCGTTCCAGAACATCTGTTGCGATGGGTACTCCCACGTCTCGCCCTCCGCTGCACCAGCCTTGGGGATGCGTGACCGCTGTCGCTCAGTTGGCAGCGGGAATGGCTGGTCCGCCGCTGGCTGCTGGTTTGGGCTTGGCATCTGTAAACAGAAAAACAAAGGGGAAAAGACTATTTGTTTACTTTCTTCTTCTTGCAGTACACATCTTGGAATTTATGTAAAGTAAAGCTATTGTGAATCGGTTAATTAAATGCTATAAAATTATACCCAATGCATGCAAGTGTTCATAATGTATGCCATCTTATGAAATGTGCAAGCTTATGTAATATGTTTATGTGCCGTACCGGTAATAGAGAGTTTTAGAATAGGGGCCTCAAACGTTTTGGGGCCCCAAAGAAATAGCGTCGAAGCCACTGCGCATGTGCAAGACGCAAACTGCCTTTGGGTTTTGTGTTGGGAACGCTATTTCACCGATATAGCGGGAGCCCAAATAGCGGCCCCAAAAGTTTTGCGTTGGCAAACATGGCGGCACCCATCGAAGCGACGGCTCTAACCTAGCACTGGGTTCGATTCGCAGTAACACATGAAGTTCGCAAGCTAGGAGAAGTGACTGCGGTTATCGCTTTCTCTCAACTAGCGTGTGTTATGAAGATTGACTCATTAGACGCCGCTGATATTGAATTCGATTGTGGATATTATGGCTCGTAGGCCTAACACAGCTAAGCTTGGCTGGTGAAGGCTAGTAAAGTTGGTTTGCTCAAAACTAAGCGCAACTAATTGTTTGCTGCTTGCAGAATAACCTCTAAATTGTAATTAAATGTGAATACACAAAAGTCAAAATTATTATTCCTATCATAAAATGGTATACTTTATTTAATTATTTCTAATAGCTTTTCTTTGACGCCATGATGGCGCTGTCAGCGCAAGACGCTATTCGCAAACGTAAAACCCTATTCTAAAGCTCTTCCCACCTACGTGCCCCAACGCTACCACCCGCAAAGCTCTTTGGGGCCCCACACTATTGGGGCCCCTATTCTAAAGCTCTCTAGTGACTCTAGCTCTTTAAGATGTGTGGGCAAGTCTTACTTAGTTACAATTTTTTTTTTTTTGCAATTAGTGCCAATGATGAGTCTGTCTCATCCACATGTTTAGGCACCAATATATGATTGTTACTTCCACCGAGCTACCTCTGAAAATTTCCATTTGCTTCTCACATTTATGGCGGGCTTGGTGGCATTCTTGCAGTTTTGTTCGAAATTATAGCACGGAAATTTCACAGATGTTTTTGCCTTTGTAAGTCTTTTTCGTGCTATTGAAATTGCAGGTAGGCCAGAGTCATATGTTCACTTAAATGCTTCTCATTAGAGACAAGAGCAGTATAAAAGCCTTCTGCATTAATGGTTAACACTAGTTAATGCTGTAATCACTGTTTCAACTAGTCTTTGCAAGGTTTTCCTCAAGTTCCAAAGGATTCTGGCCACCTATCGTAAAATGCATGTAAATATAATGTAGAGCTGATCAGAAATGTTACGACAGCAAAGCATCAGTGAAAAATTAACATTTGCTCGCAGTGTTGTTAAATGGCCTGAGATATAGGAGAACAAGATGGTGGTTTTGCAAGAAAGTATACACTGCATCTTGTGGTTCAAGGGCGGATGCGTGGGATGTGAAAAAATTTCGCTATTTTTCAAATGCTCTGAAAACTTAGGTGGCTGAAGATAGAAAATACATTTTTAACTCAAACAAGGCGGACTTTACAATAGAATCTTCAGATGAAATATTCCGCCTGTTCTGAACTGCTTTCACGAAAATTGTGTCTGTCAGTGGAGCATGCTTTAAAAGGGCTGTCCACTCGTCGGCTCAAGTTCATTTGATCAACCTGGCTGCAGGTCATCTGAAATTCAGCATATTGCTGTTGTGATGACAGTGAAAAACCAAACACTGACAAAAATATTAATTAAGAATAAAATTCCTTATTTGGCTAACTTGCGTGCAGGAAGACAAGTGATGTTCAAATCACAGCGGCAGCAGTAAGCAATGTTATCAGTCGTTGAATATCAAACTCACAGGTCAAGTCCACCCAATACTGTATTTATGCATGTCTCACCATACATTCCAGAGTAAATGCTTGTGTTCACATATGTTTGACAACGTACAACACTGTTCATGTTGCACATGCAAGTCGCTTTTGCTACACAATTGGCAAGAACATTCAAGAATACAATAGGTGTGTCTTGCACGGCGCAATGACTTGCTAACTCGTTTTTCTCGCTTTGCATTGAGGTGATTCACCAGTTGATATGGCTACTGTTGTGTTTGTATGCCTACCTTGTAACACAGTGATCATCACGTAAGATCTGGTAGTAACTTTCCGTGAGCACTGTCTTTTTTTAGTTGTAATTTTAGTTCTTATTTTAATAAAAATTTTTTGTATTGACTGTTTTGACATTATGTGCCATTGTATTGTACAAACAGCGCTTTTGTTACACTGATGCCCTTTTCTCTTCCTTCCTTTCATTTGTTATTTTTTTGAGTGCAGCTTGTTTTTACGTTCGTATAACCATTGTTCTTACACAATGCCTTCCTGAAGGCTTGTAAAGTATTCATAAATATATAAATAAATAATACGGTGAGAAATGGTGACAGGCAAAGAGAAAGACAATGTATGTGCGACAATGTATGTGCGACAATAATCAGGCAAATAATCATAAAAATAAAGAAAGAGGTAGGAGAGGCGGCTTTGAAAATACACAAAAGCAGCAAATGGATTAATCAGAAAGGTTTCTACCAACCATGTTGGCTGGGTTGATGTCTTCACCGGAGGCTGCTGCATTCATTGGGCACTCGCTACGGTAAGGCTGCTGCAGCGGCTTGTCCTTTGCAGACTGGCCTGTGATCTCGTCACAGAGACCGTGCATGGTGCATTCAGACGGTGGTGACTGCTGGTGCTGCTCAGGTGATTCAGAGCGGGTGTGGACAGTCGCCGACCCTAGAGGCCCAGTTACTTCTCTCGGGTGCGATGCAGTCAGGCCCATCGTTGCGAACCTGACAAGTCGAAAGCCAAATAAATCAATAATGACGGGGGAGGGCTCGTCAAAGGAGAGCATGTCAAAGGGCCAAGTGTCCCTCTCTTTCTCTCTCTCTCTTTGTAATTTCCTTACTTTTATCAACAAACTTCTTTCATCAGCTGTTTGGGAGCCAGAAAACTACACTTATCAAACAATGCTCGCTATATAATCGTGTTTGTGATATGATATAACGGGGCTAAACAAAGAATGTTTTGAGAATCATCATCATCATCATATTTTTGATTCAATGCAGGTTGAAGGCCCCTCCCTGCGATCTCCAATACCTCTGTTCTGCATCAAACAATTCCAACTTGAGCCTGCGAATTTCTTAATTTCATCACCTCGTCTAGTCTTCTGTCGTCCTAGACTGCGCATCCCTGCTCTGGGCACCCATTCTGTAAGCCTAATGATCCACCGGTTATCTAACCTACACATTACATAGCCTGCCCAGCTCCATTTCTTTCTCTTAATGTCAATAAGAATATTGGCTATCCCCGTTTCCTCTCTGATCCACACTGCTTTCTTCCTGTCTCTTATCGTTACGCCTATCGTTCTTCGTTCCATCCCACTTAGCCCAGTCTTTAACTTGTTCTTCAGTTTCTTTGTCAATCTCCTAGTTTCTGACCTGTATGTTAGCCCCGGTAGAATGCACTGATTGCATACCTTTCTTTTCAATGATAATAGTAAGCTTCCAGTAAGGATCTGAGAATGTCTGCCGTACGCACTCCATTCTTCCGTAAATTTCCTTCTCATGATCAGGGTCCCCTGTAAGTAATTGACCTAGGTAAACGTACCCCTTCACAGTCTCTAGAGACTGACTGGCATTCTTGAACTCTCGTTCCCTTTCCAGGCTATTGATCATTATCTTTGTCTTCTGCAACTTTAATCTTCAACCCTACTATTATATAAACTCTATTAAGGACCTCAATCACTTGTTGATCCTTATTCCTAAGCCTTCCCAGTTTAATAGCTTGAATACATCTCCCAAACACGCAGTGAATAGCATTGGAGAGATTCTATACCCTTTTCTATATAGCTATCTCTACTTTTCTTGTGGAGAATCAAGGTAGTTGCGGAACTTCATAGATGTTTTCCAAGATATTTAAATAAGCCTCCTTGATTGCGCAATGCCTCTATGACTGCTGGTGTCTCTACTGAATCAAATGCCTTTTCGTAATCTGTGAAAGCTATACAGAAAGGCTGATTGTACTGTGCAGATTTCTCAATTACCTGATTGATGACATGGATATGATCCCTTCCTAAAGGCAGCCTGTTCTCTTGTTTGACCGAATCCAGTGTTGCCCTTATTCTATTGTAAACTGTCTTGGTGAATATTTCATACAATACTGGAAGTAAGCTAATGGATCTATAATTTTTCAATCTGTTAATGTCTTCCTTTTTGTGGAATAGTATAATGTTGGCATTCTTCGAGTTCTCTGGGACCATAACACATTTCATATAAAGGGCTGCAAGCGTTTCCAGAATGATGCCTCCTCCATCTTTGATTAAATCGACTGTTATACCATCTTCTCCTGCCGCTTTCCCCATTTCATGTCTTGCAAGGCCCTTTTAACTTCATCGCTAGTTATAGGAGGAGCCTCTGTAACCTGTTCATTACTACTTCGAATGGAGGTATCGCAGCTGCTCTGGGTACTGAACAGGTCAGTATAGAATCCTTCTGCTGCTTTTACTATATCTTCGAAATTTCTGATGATATTACCCTGCTTATCTCTCTGTGCATGGCTTGGCTTGGCTCTCTTGGCTTGTCCTATGCCAAGTTTTCTTCTCGTTGATTGCATGCTGCGTCCATTTTTTACCGCTTCCTCAGTCTTTCTTACATTATAATTTCAAGTATCCGTTACTTTTTCCTTGTTGATCAGTGTTAACAGTTCCACGAATTCTGTCTGATCTCTTGAATTGGACACTTTCAATTTTGTAATTTCTTTATGTCTTTCGTTACTTGGGATAGCTTACCTCCTACTTTAATTGCTGCTTCTGAAGTCAGTCTAGTTATGGTTTTGTTCATTGCCTCTATGTCATCTTCATCCTTCTGTTCTAAGGCTGAATATTTGTCTGCAAGCACCAAACTAAATTGGTCTGCTTCTACCCTTACTGTGTCTAGGTTGGCCTGATTCTTCTTGACCAATTTTACACTTTCTCTCTTCAAATTTTGGTGAATCCTAAACCTCACTAACCTATGATCACTGCACTTTTACCGAATATTTCAACATCCTTCAGAATGCTGGGATCAGCGGAAAGTATGAAATCTATTTCACTTCTTGTTTCACCATTAGGGCTTTTCCAGGTCCACTATCTGTTGATATACTTCCTGAAGAAGGTGTATATTATTTGCAGCTTATTCCTTTCCGCAAATTCTACCAGCATCTCTCCTCTGACGTTCCTAGAATCGATGCCGTAGTTGCCAATTGCTAGTTCACCAGCCTGCTTTTTCCCCCACTTTTGCATTGAAGTCACCCATCAGTATGGTATATTGAGTTTGCACTGTTCTCATTGCTAATTCAACATCTTCACAGAACTGTTTTGTATCATCATCATCGTGACTGGTGGTTGGAGCATAGGCTTGTACTGTCTTTATCCTATACCTCCTAGTAAGTTTTAGTATGACTACTGCTACCCTGTCATTAATGCTGTAGAACTCGTCAATGTTGCCCACTATGTCCTTATGAATTCGGAATCCTGCCCAGTATTACTTCTTATTTAGGAGTACTCTATAGCAGAGGACGTGGCCATTAGTCAGCGCAGTATAAGCCTCACCAGTTATTCTAACCTCATTAAGGCCAATGATATGCAACAATGCCTGATAGTTTCTCGAAGAGTCCTGCTAAACTAGCTTCACTCGAGAGCATTCGTGTATTGCACATTGCCAGAGTCAGTTTCCAGTGGCGGCCTGTCCTGGTCCAGATATTCTTAGCACCCTCTGCTGCATTGCACATCTGACGGCCGCCTTGATCAGGTGCTCTGCAGCTGCTGGGGACTGAGGGCCATTGGTTTATCAAAAGAGTCATAAGAGAGGTAGTGGCCGAATACTACACCAGAGAGGCCAATTCCTGTTCTGGTGAGCGAGTGTCCATTGCTTTGAAAGCGATGTTGCACTTCTTGCGGAGAACTGGTCTTAATGATAGACTTTAAGCAGTGCCGTATTCTCCTTTCGTATTTTTGCTCTTCTTTACATTTTTTTTGTAATATCTCTTTTTTATCGTCTATTCATTCCTCCTTCTCCTCCGAATGTCTTTTGTTGAAGCTTAGTGGGCCTTCCTAATTTTGTTGTACCTGGATTAGTATAGCGCCACTTGCTCTCGGCATCTTTCACCGGTGCCAGGCACGACTCCAAACCTGAAGGTAGCTGTAGCTTTGAGCATAAGACATCGTAATTCTATTGACTTCTGAGAATCCTCAAACATAGTGGTACTTGACAAGGATGGTTGTTCACGTTACAATCGATTCGGATATAGCCTGCTACAGCCGTCAATGCTAAAGCATGCGCCTACCCTCAAAGGAGTGATCCACAGAGACTCCTGTTTATTTTTTTTCTTTTAAGACGGCTGCAGCCGCATTCGCATTCAAAAGCAACGTGCACCCTCCCTCTGGAAGTTACCCCAGCCGAGCATAAAGCGGTTTTTTTTTTTTTTTTTTCTGAGCTTATTTTGAAAAGTTGTGGACCTAGGTCGATTCTCGTCTTTTGTCAAGTTGAAATTTTCACTAGTCTGCTGCTATTCGACAACTGCATTCTGCGGAAACTGCGCTTGTCTCACATTTAATAAATATATTTGTCAATTAATAAACGTCTATCTCTCTCTTAATGAGACGCGAACGCTTGCTGCGTAGTAGCAGCGTCAACCAGGGGCTGCGCTGCGCACAATACGAACGCAAACGAAAGAGATGTCTCTCCTTGCTCCCATACCAACGCGCCGAAATTTTGTTTTGGTCACAAAATTTTACTGTGTGACTGCCTCACGTACTAATTTAAAAAAAAGAATAAAAGAAATCATCTTGAGAAATGCGGCTCGAGGCAAGCCGCCTCTGTGAAGGTGAAGTGCCGGTCACGAGCGTTAGAAGAATGGCGCTAGGCGAGCCTACTGGTCAAGTCTGCACCAATTTACTTGAATTGTGCTGCAGCTTCCAACGTGCACAGACCCCAGTGATCACCGAAAAAGCAAGCACAGGAGACACTTCGAGAAGAGAACACTGCAGGACCATCGACACGAACGCGCTGCTCAAAACGCACGCGTAAAAAAAATCTAATCGCTCACCTACGGCGGCCTCCTCCTTGATTTTTCTAGGTAAGGTGTTTGAAATACACTCAACGCGACGTCGGAAGGTCAGAGGACATTCACCGTGTAGAAGATTTATTTCTAAAGGCACTGCCAAAAGGGATTGTTGGAGCACGCTTTCTCCACTGCACTGCTCCGCCATGCGCGGACATGTGCGAAGCGTAAACCGGAACCGGAAAAGTAACAAATCCTAATGTTAAACGGTGCCTAATAGTTAATATTGCATTCTTCTTTCTTCAATATTTGCTTTTTTGTTAATTGCAATATTTGTAATAACAAATTGTTTATTTTTTTTTTCTTAATTAGATAATAATGTTATTTTACTCATCTTGTGGGCAGAAGAGGAAGAAGCCAGAAAAATGTTTACGCCATATTTGTACGCATATGTCCATCGGTTTGCTTAAAATCGACCAATCGCGCGCTTCCATTTCAGCAACGTTGCCAGAGCGTCAGCGCAACGCGTTGGATCTGTCCGTGATCGGTCATTGGCCGACAGACTGGCGGTCAGAGTTGACTCGCTGACTGGTATGCGCCGTGAGGTCGGTCGCAGAGTGGGATCAGTGGCGGCAAGCATAGTCTTTGCAAAGTTCCTATGATTGCGCCGACGATGGACCACGAAGTGGTTGCCTTGGACTACTCCAATCATGGCAGGTAAACGGAAACCGACGCGACCTGGGCGTTTCACCGTGATATGCAGGCTTCCCTCTTTGCCCCGGCGACTCGGGTGAACGACACTTTCTTGAACGTACTGCTGTGATCGCGCACCATCAATTTTGGCGCGAGGTTTCGTGCATGCATAATTCAATACACGTACCACCGTAACCCTTAGTACCAACGCTTGCACATAGCTGCTTTCGAAGTTCGATCGCAGCGGTAGGCTCGAGCTGTTGCCGTTGATGCACGTCCCCATCCCATGACATACCGGTTCCAAGAACCCGCTTTGTTTCGTGGGGATTTGATTCGGGAAACCGCACGGTATCATTATAAGAGAAAGCTTTGATAATCTAGTAGCCACAGTAATTATTTTTTTTTTTTTTTGTATCTACGAATTTACATTGCTTGTTACCGAATCGAAGCCTCGCTTATCGCCCCGCCAAAATTGCCGTTGAGCGCGCCAAGTACTGGGCGCCAACTTAACATAAATGACCCGCGGCACACCATTCGCATGTTGTGTTTTAAAGTACCACAGCAACTGGATCACGTCAAGGGACAGATTTGCATTTTCAGCGAGTGAAATTTTAATACGCGCTCGACGAATTTGGAAAGCCCGGTGAACGTTGGCGCCTTTCTGTACCCGGTTTGCAAAGCCGGTATCCGATCGTATTCGCTTTCCCGTGAGTGTGGTTTTAATTTAGGCGGTGGAGTAATGACAACGCAATGTCTCTAGTGTATCTGTCATTAATCTTTGTAGAATTTATTTAGGCGGCGACACATAACGTTCAGACACTGGCTCGAAAGAGGCGGTTCCGTCGATACCTCGATATCCGCCCTCCCTGTGCTATTTGTCAAATGTAGTGACATCTACTTTCCTGTCTTGTGATGCGACTCAGTAACCGAGCTCTTTGTGCACCTGTGCATCGGCGAGGCAGGTGCCTTAGGGCGATGCACTTCGCGGCAAACCCAGCAGCTGTCGATTGCGTACCGGCTGTGCCTACCGTGAAACGTCCCGTTGGTGTCGCGAATTTTGTGGTCAGTCGAGATGCGTAGATCAGCGCGCGTAGTTTTGATGCGATTCGCATTCTTTGGGGAACCTCGCGCACTTCTCGTTAGTCCATTCCGTACCTGAGCTCCTTCACGCCAAACTTGGGTCACTAGGTGCGTGCCTCTATAGCGTGTGACACTAGGTATATGAACATTCTTGGCCGATTCACCAGATGGGGTATGTGCCGCTGGGTAGGCGCCCAAATAGACAGGAGGTAACGAGAGAAGAAGTCAACTACATAGATGTGATGAAGTCCACATCAAAAGCAGCCAAGTGTGGAGAAAGAAGTGAAGTGCACAGCATGGGATCCAAGCGGGCATTGAGCATGGAGTGTTGAGCTGCAGTTAAGTGAAGATGATGTCGGCAGCAGAAGATTGAAGAATTTGGCAATGTGGACGTATTGTTACATTGCTTTAACACTAATTGCATTAGCATTCATAATGAAACAGGCTCTGTCGGAATTCTTTCTATTAATATCATTAGAATGTGTTACCCAATTATGATATGATGTGCAATATACCCAATTATTGTGCTGTTGCAGCAAATTGCATTGGGTATTCTTTAGCTGTTTTTGTATACTTTAGTGGTCGTCCTCAATGTCTCACCATTGACTTCTGCACACTATATTCCTGAATCCTGTGGCAATAAGGAGCGATGATGCCATTGCATAAGAGCTCAGACAGCGTCTTTAGTAGATGACAGTAATCACGACATTTTAGCATCAATTTATTGATATCAGCACAGTAGCCCATTATTTGTGTGTATTGTATCTAAACTGTGCATACATCATCATTGCTTTTGTATGCTTCATTTAAAGTGTTATTTTGCACTATGAGAACTCTCATCACTCCAGAGCATTTGTGGGTTGTGCGCTCTCTGCTGTGTGCCACGAGTCTTGGGCTCAACATGCATGCCTAACGTGTCCTGCTTTTTTTCCGCTTCTTCTTTCTGCAATGTTCTGCACAGCAAGAAGCGCAGCCCCCTACAGGACATATCAACCAACCAGCCACCAAGCAAACGACGAAGGAGCTTTGGCAAACGTTCCAATGCCAAGGCGGTGACAGGAACAGACATTGAAAATGTTGACATCACGGAAAACAGTGACGACAGTTCGTCATCGCATGACAAGTGGGGGGTGGACAATCGTGTTCCAACTGAGATCCTAGAGGATATGGGCATTGATTACCTAGAAGATGAATCTCCGCAGACAAGCATTTGTACAAAGCCACCATCACCACCACGGGCATCGCGCAAGTTTTCCAAGGTAAGCAACTCTTCGATATTTATTTTCATCTGGGTTTCCAGGAGTTATGCAATGGATTTCGTGAAATTGGGGCTCTCACCATTGCACCCTGTTTATCTCTTCTACACAGATATGTCGCGCTTGAGGTGTCAATTAAATCGATCCATTGGAAATTTACTTTCACCACATTTCGGGAATACTGAGAATGTCGAAGTGTGTACAGCTGGCAGAATGGATTGAAGATATTCAATTGTTCAGTGAGCGTTGTCAAGTTTTCAGGATGCGGACTCGATGCGAGGACTGTTACAGGGACGTTGGATGTGAACAACTATTTCATATCTAATAACTTAGGAAATACCTGTGCAGCCAGTCGAAAAAATATGCATGAGGTAAAACATTGTGAAACATTATGACAGAAGTGAACCCGCCTTGTGACAACATACTGACAGCAAGAGCAAGCAGACCCAGCCGTCTACCTTCCAACACGTTTTACTAAAACGCTTTGCGCATACAGTCAGCTTCCATTAATTCGACCCAGGTGGGACCGACGAAACTGGTTGAATTATCCGGTGGGTCAAATTAAGCAAGATACCGAAAAAACACAATACATACAACTGATTCATTGACAGTACTTGCCCAATTCTAACATGCCCCTAAATCAAACGCGCCAACTTTCTATGTGTCCAAAAAAGAAAACTAATGTGGAAATGACGTTAAAGCACCAAAAAAGTATATGTCTAATGCGCACTCGATTGTTTAGCAAGAAAAATGGGAAAGGGTCTAATTAGTGTTGCAGAACGGAAGCCAGTATTCTCAAATCTTCCCCTCAGTGCATCTTTGGTGTGCGGTAAAGCACCGGAACGCCGCGAAGGCAATTCTCGGTCAAATTGTCTTGAGATTTAAACAAAAGAAGGCGCGCTTTAGAATCGGGCAAATACCTTAATCAGACACTAGGAGCTGCAGTTCTTGCTTGAAAATTTTCCTAGTGCAGACTGAAGAATAGACTTCTTAGATGAGAGATGACGTGTGCTCTACGCATTCACTGTCCACTAAGCGCCGCTGAGACAAAGGTTGCCACTAAAGGGTCACTATTGGGGTAAACTAGCAGTCAGGCTCATGTTAGCTGACTGGTCAAGTTCCATTTATCCAGCAAAGGCCAATTTTAGGATCGAAATAGCGAAAGTTTGGGCCCATAGAAATGCATGGGTGCTGGCCAAGATCGAATTAACGGAAGCCTACTGTATCCTACATGCTGCACACTTCAAATCATAAGTTTTTCCAGGCATATGCGACACATTTTAAATATCGTTATGTCCATCAGTGCCCTTGCTTTTGATGCGCTATCTTTGCGTGTGCTATTGTGCACACATCTGAATATATATATATATATATATATATATATATATATATATATATATATATATATATATATATATATATATATATATATATATATATATATATCCAGTGGAATCTCATTGATACTGTCTTCACGGAACGGGAAAGTAAAACGTGTCCTCCGAAAATTGTAGGACCCAAAACAAGCTTCAAAAGGTATGAAAATAGGTGTATTCGGTCACAAACTCAATGGTAAAGGTTTGTGTGGCGGCGAGTGATACTGCTCCGCATAGCAAGTTATGCGGAGCAGCATCACTCGACGTCACACTAACCGCAGCCAACGCGCATTTACTCAGCAAAATTGATATAGCTCGTCAGCTTGCGCTGAACTTTCTTCTTTTCAATGTCCGGGCATAAGTTCTTCTGGAAGTAAAAAAAAGGAGAAGGAAGCCGCCATTTCCTCACTCAACTGAGCAGCGACGCACCAACAGTCGGCACGGTCGCACTGTCACAGCAGCGTTTTTTTGCCGTGTGCATTTTTCCTCCAGTATGGCTTGGCCTTAACACATTGTTCATGGATCATTGAAACATTATTTAAGCTAGTACACTGCAATATAAAATTGCGAATTTTAGGAATGCCAGTAAAAGCCCACTTCTATAGTCATAGCCAATTCCAGGTGAAAACGCGATCGCAATAACCCTATGAAAATACATTGCTCCTATGCGACGTTGGCCAGTAAAAAATGGTGGAAACATATTTTGCCAAACAAAGTATAATGCAGAATCGTATCAACAAGTTTCCACTGTATGTATTCTTAGTCGCAATGTTCAGGGAACAGCCATGTTTACATAAAGGCCTCTCTCGCTCTCTTTTCTAATGAGGCAGCTGAACATTATTCAGAACATAAAATCAAGTGTTATAGTTTCTTGCGGTTTGTTATACAGTATGACAGATCTGAATCTAATATCTTTGTCACAATTGGATTATATGCACAGGCTGAGAAGGGAGCCGGATTGGGCTGAACCTTAATACGAAACTTTCTCGACATTTATAGTGTAGGATTGAAGCTACATCAAAGGGAAACAGTAAATCAGTTTATGGTGAGAAACAGTTCTTCAAAAAACTGTTTTCATTGATTTCTAGTTAAAACCTTTAATACGAGAAGTGAAAATAAAGGCAAAAGTTCTGCTTTTAATTTTGCATCAACTCCAGTCTCTGCACGTCAGTGTAACATGTTGAATTCAAGTCATTATGTTGTATTTTGACCTTTGTGACTAAGTAAAAGTTCCTGGAACTTGCAGAGTTCGATCTTTGGCTTCTCTAGAATACAATGCAATCTGTTTTAGCCTATAAAAGTTGGCCATGTCCGGGCTGGTGTGGGAACAGATAGACTGCAGCCACCCACTTTTGTTTGTGCGCGTTTTTCTCACTCACTATGCCTTCTTCATAGTAAAATGTGATTCTCTCTCTCTTCCCGAGAAGCATAATTTATTGAGATAGCTTGCCTTATCTTTAGGTGTGTGCGAATTGTAAATTTTCGATTTGATTACGAATATATATTTTTCTAAATTGGTTTTGTATATCGAATTGAATATGGAATATCTTATCACTTCTAAGCAAAGTAATATTTCAAACCTCCCGTGCAGTCTGTTTGGTAGCAGAAGGCTTGTTTACTTTGTTCGACACATTTAATGCCATTATCGACTGGCTTTCAGCTCATTTGAAAAAGCCTGAATATGAGAACAAAGGAAATGTGGCTGTGTCTTGTATGCTATGACAATGACAGTAATTCAGCAAACAAAAAAAGCATGTCAGCATATGCACATGGAACTGAAGTGCTCATTGAAGGAGCGAAGCGCATTACCATGCAATACCACATGTCGTAAAGGGATCCACGCGTGGTGACATTGCCCTAATAGAACTAAGCAGATTTCCCTAAGTCATGGAAGGAAATTAGCAGATTGGCTAAGGCAGGATGTGTGTTTAACAACTGGAAACTGTTGTGCATAAACGATTTCTTCCATGCGTTCACTTTAAATTAATTAAATTATGGGGTTTTACGTGCCAAAACCACTTTCTGATTATGAGGCATGCCGTAGTGGAGGACTCCGGAAATTTCGACCACCTGGGGTTCTTTAACGTGCACCTAAATCTAAGTACATGGGTGTTTTCGGATTTCGCCCCCATCGAAATGCGGCCGCCGTGGCCGGGATTCGATCCCGCGACCTCGTGCTCAGCAGCCCAACACCATAGCCACTGAGCAACCACGGTGGGTTCCATGCGTTCACACGCGAACTTGTGCATCTGCACAACTGCATTTCTCCTGTGGCACAGTCACTCGGAAGACTCCAGTTAAGAGGAAGCTTTAGCTTGGGCCCAACTCCAATGCGGCCTATTAAAATACAAGAACTGATATTGCGGTTCTGTGAACGGCATCCATTAGATCATTCAAAGCGGACAAATTCGATATGTCATTTTACATCTTACGTGAATTTGTTACATTGGTTACAAGGGTTCTGCAAAAGTTGTATTTCCCTATTACTAAATTTTTTTATATTCATGTGTAACATATCAATTTTGTCCGCTTTAGATGTACTATTAGATGCAATTCACAGAATTGTATTATCATTTTTCGTTCTTGAGTTACAGAGTTGTAAACTTGATAGTTTCGTTTTTTGAAAATTTTCGGTATTTGCCAATATTTGATTAAAAATTGACGACCTAACTCAATATTTTGAAACCAACAGTCACTAGATTTAAGGTTTTTCTTTTAAATGCAACAAACCTTGTCAAATTTAGTGCAGTGGTTGCTGAGAAAAACGAATTCTCCTTTTACGTGTATTTAGATAGGAGCACCCGAACTAAAGCTTCCTCTTAAGTCAGCCTTTCCTCCCAATTAGATGGCAAAAACTCTTTCCTTCACTTAATTAGTATTCGAACGAAATGAATATTCGATAGCGTCAAAAAGTTGACTCTCGAATCAAATAGCCAGAATGATTCGATTCCAAATTCCAAGTTTCTGCACTCACCTACTCATTTTCCTGTGTGCACGGATGTTGTACTTAAACCTCAATCGGTTTTCCCGCAGCGTGGTCACAGTAGTTTATGGCTGAAGCATTCGGCCATCTTTTACTACAGTCATGTTCATTTCTTGTGCACAGGGACAGAAACGTGATGCCCCATCTGCATCAGGTACGCCACCAAGGACGGTGCCAGACACCTTCACACTTCACAAGCGAAGCAAACAGGACCCTGGCAATGGTAAAGGTGGGCATAAGAATGTGTTCACGCACGTTTTTCGAAATCTTAACATATTCGTGCACATTTCCTGTTGAAGAATCTACCAGTTTGAGTCATTGCTTACTGTCAGTTACAATGGTTTTATTTGTGTGCGCGCATGTGTGGTTCAAAGATCAGTATTGTATCGGTGTTTAAGTCCAAATTGAAAAGTGCAACGGTTTATTTGAACGTTACAAACGAGGAGTGGTTGTAACGGGGACCATTGTGTGCATGCATACTTCATTGCCAGAGTTCCAAGTATGTTTACTGCGATGTGTACGATGCCTGATATCAATTTCTCAAAGCATCTCAGAACAGTGTCTTGACAGACAATTGTCTGGTCATGTGGCATTTTTCATAACTAAAGTTAAGAGAACAGATCCAAAATAAATTGTGTTGAACATCTGAAAGCATCACTTGGAGTGATGCTTTGGGAGATGTTTTGAGGCAGCCTTTGGAGTAAATTTGACCACCTGACAAATGTGCAAAGCATGCTGACACCTAAGTACCACAAACGTTTTATGTTCCACCCCACCTAAGGCTACCTTTTATTCTGAATCGAACTCGCAGCCCTGTGGTCATGGCTGAATGCCATAGTCCTGCAAGAATGAACCTACTTTAAGAGAAGAAATATTATGTGTATATATTTTGTACTTTTTGTTACACCAAACACAGGACTATACAAGTCAATGCTAATAAATGCCATGTATAAACACACACACACACAAATGAAATAACGCTTTGTCAGCGCTTTCTGCTAAGTATGAAGCACTATACACAGGCCAGGCCTATCAGATGGGTGTAGGTGAAAGTGCATGTAGGAAGAGGTTGGTAACAATCTGGCGTGTCCTCCTTACCGTTTCTGAACTCTACCTACCTGTGATTTTTGCAGACCCATTTGAAGACTTTTCAGATGAGACTATCCTGGAAATCTTCAAGTGGCTGCCCAAGCCAACACTAGCCATATGTGGTCGCGTCTGCCGCCGTTGGATGGAGATAGCGTAAGCGACAAGTGAACATCATTTGCCTTTGTTCACAAATCTGTCAGGAATTTCAGCTCGGAGCTTGCCTCATTGCCAACTTTGCATGTGTCATTTAGTTACAATACTGCTGCTGTTCGTTTTTCTCAGTAATGCTTTTGAGCACTGTAGTAGCGACATCCTTGAACCACTGAGAAGTGTTTAGTTTTAATTCTTTCATTGTCACTCCTTCAATAGCCCAGGCAAGGCCTGCAATAGTCGTAAATAATGAAGTAAATAATTAAGCATGTTAAAAATAACCTAGGATTTTTTGTGTTAACGTGCATACAGATGCAGCATGTTAGGTTCTAGGTTAGTGACTGAATTATCCACATTCCGATGTACCCCTATTCAATTCCACTGCTCAAGAAACGGGTATGGTTGCGCTTTATTCTTGGCGTTATTGACAATAGCAATGATTAAATGAGGCAGGCATAATTTGCGTACGAAACAGGAGGTGCATGTGCCTTATCTGACGTCCTGGCTCTCAAATCTAGGTTTGACGAAAGCCTCTGGCGGCGGCTTGACCTCAGCAAAAAGCACTTGGGCCCCGGTGTGCTCGGGAATGCGCTCAATCGTGGCGTCGTCGTCCTCAGGCTAGCAACAGCTGAAGTAAGTGTTTTCGGGGAATGGCTTTTGCCCACGTGAACAGAGTGCATTGTGCAGCCGTCGAGACTGCAGCGTTGTGTGTGTCGTGTATCACTAAAAAAATATTGGGTGCGAAAATCCAATATGGTTAAGCCTCGATATAACGAAGTATTAACGCGATAGTGTTCAGCCCGTGTCGCAGAAAATCCGGAGTCCCGCATGGGCGTCCTGTGTCGTACGTCGTTTCGGCAAAAAGATTTTTGAACCACGCATACACGGGTCGTTGTTGTGAGGCAAGGAATTCACTGAACTAACTGAATTTCTCAAGCTAAAATACAGGGGAAAATCGTAAACTTCGACTCACACACAACCTGCAGACATGATAGTTCTTGGATTGTAATTTGAACATATGAGAAAACTTAATTCTGTTACGCGAAAACTCAAACAAACCCCTTTTCCAGCGTCCTTACAATGCATAAACTGGAGACGGCATCCGCCATTCGCACACACTGGCAGGTAATTATCTGAGTCCACGGAGCAGCGCGCCCGCTTCCTTGAAGCACTTCCAGATGGCACTTGCCTCCACCGCATCACGGCCCATGCAAGAGGCTGCATTTCGACCAGAAAGCCCGCCTTCGTGCATAGTGTTCACCGCGAGTGTTTCCCGGTAAACATTACAGTTATATACACTGCAGTTGCCAGGAAACGTGAGAAGCAGTCTGGGATCTTTGAATGCTGTCGCGTTCCACTCTTAAAAAGGTGAAGCGTCCGCCAAATTTTTTATCTTTCTATAACTTCTTGTCTGTAGAGCAGTGTGCATTTCGAACCTCAGTGTAAAGAAGTGCGTTTACACACAATTTCAGTAGCCAAATTTCACTGCCGTCTCGAAGGAATACCGAGACAATAAATGAAAACGTCTGTGGACACAGATGGTCAAACTGTTGAACCACAAGCACCTGCTTGCGAATGCACTCTGACATTGTGCTCCACGCTACCTAGAGTGGCTGCCAAAGCGGAGCAGCGTCACGTTCCGTGTAGAGTGGCTACACGGTATAGTGGCTAGCTTGGCTTCACATCACCGATGTGAACATATCGTCGACACAGCGTGAAACTGTATCTTCAATCGCTGACTCTCAAATTCAACAAAGTGAAATTTTTTTTTCTTATTATAATTTACTTTTTCCGATTGCGCAATATAAAAAAAAAATTTCAGCCCCTTCCGTGCAAGAAAAATCTATTGGCGACTGTACTTATCTTCATAAAAGGTAGAATTTTGGCATAACGAAGCAAGTTGCTGATTATAATAACTTCGTTATGTTGAGCTTTAATAGTACGCACTCAATTTGCCCGATCGTAAAGACAAAGCATGCAAAATTTTCATTCACAGAATGGAAATTTATTCTGTCACCATGACCTGTCGTACAGCTCCTCGTCACTGTCAGTGGACAGTAGCACCTCGCTCTCAGCACCATCCAGTTTGCTTGATATTCCTTGTTCTTTCTTGAATTATTTGTTGAATTTCTTGAATTTGACTTATTTCTTGAATTACTTTGTGGATGGCGGCACATGCGTCGAGGAGCAACTTTGCATGTTTGTCCAGCAACATGCGCAGGTCTCCAAATTTCAAGAAACACGCGATGCGGCTCTCTTGGCCAATAGCTTCAGCATGCAAAGTAACTTTTTCTTAGGACGAGCCTTCGTAAGGCAACAGTGCGTCGTCACCTCTCTAGATGAAAAAGCATTGTCACCATCTTGGGATGACCGTGGTGATTACATCAGCTCTGATGGTTGACATTAGCCAACACCCGAGCATGATTTTGCATATTGCATCTCGTTTTAATGTGCATTCGATTATTGCTCTCATTTCCCCAATAATTAGGGGCTCATTAAGGCGTGGTAAATACAGCAAGAGTTCATCCTCTGGCTATGGTTTTGTGCTGCTGAGAACATGATCACGAGTTCATTTCTTAGTTCACAACAGCAGTGTTCCAATGGGAACTATGTAAACCATCTTGTGTACCTATTTTTACTGTTTTACTGTACCTGTTGCGGGCGAGGTTAATTTGGCACTCTCTACTCCGACATCTGTCACCTTTGTACTGATGTTTTGAATTTGGATTTCATTTAGATCAAATCACCTGTCTTCACTGACGCGCCCATGCTGTCCTACCCAGCTGATGAAAGGTAATTATGGTGACCTGCATCTGGCATACCAGTCCGCATGTATAATATGTCCTTGGCTCTGTGCAATGATCCGTTGCAAAAAAAATATATGCCTCATTATAATGATAAATCAATCGGTCACTTTATTTCCACTTCAGAAAGAAGATTAAAGGAGCCAAACCTACTTTGTTGTATTTATTAGTCCGTTATAATAGATGTCTGCCCTCACAGGTTAAATTGCTCGCTAAGAGGAGGGGTGTGGCATGTTACCACTGGGTGAGCTAAATCCCACAGCACATTGCCCAATGACTGCGAAAGACTGTTTCCTGCCACACATTTATCAGCGAGATGAGTGCGTTCTCTAATGCAGATTTTAATGCTAATCCTTCATCGCTGCCGTTATGCACGCAAAAGTAGCACTGGAACAGGCCTTGCGGCATTTAGTGAACATAACAGTGGAGCTTTGCAAGTGTGAATTTGTACAAAGCTTGTCGCTGTAAAGAAAGCACTGTTTTCTAAATGATGTAAAGAACACTTCACTTTACCCTAGCATCAAGTGACAAGCATTGCGTGTAATCAGAAGCTTACTTGCAGCATTCCCTCGTACATTCACAAAACGCCGATAAGGCAAGCAATTACCGAGAAGAAAAGGTCGGAGATCATATTTTGTGACAATGTGCTTCTCTCTCTCTTTCCTTTTTATGAATATTATGATTATCTTTTGTGGCACTAGGTGGTCTGGCAGTATGGGTTTGTGGAATCGTAAAGGGCAAAAATGACGAACAATCTATATGAACCAGTTTAAGGTACGGCCCCAGGATGCAAAGAACCCTCTGTCTGCATACGCACTATTTATTATGGCTGCAGTGAGACCACAGAACAAACACTACAGGTTAGATGTCGCAGCTTGTGCCGAAGCATCCTTCCTTCTCGTGCATCAAGCCAAGTGCTCTGGTGTTCACGGAACGATTTTCAACATAGTATCCAAGCTAATGTTTCAGCAAACCATACCTACTCGGAACCTAGCAAAACAGGAAGGAAGAAATATCAGATATGTTTTACTTCCTCGCTTTGTTTTTCTGTGGCGTGGTATATTTGTGGCTGCAAGTTGCTACCCTGAATGGTGCAGCTTCGGGCTTTGCAAGCCTTGGGTCACGTTGTGTCTTCTGCCGCATGCTGCCTTTGTCTTGCGCAGCTGGCCCTCGTGCAAGGTTCAGTACCTCGACCTGAGCATGGCAAGCATCAGCGAGGACGCCCTGTGTGAGCTGCTCGCTAGCTGCTCCAACCTCAAGAAACTCAGCCTGGAGCAGTGTAGACTAAACGACCGGGTTTGCAGGTAACTGCCTCCCTCCCGTTGCAATTGCACCGACTGTATGGTGTGCCCCCACTGTCGGCGAAACCATTGCGCCGTTGGCATGTAAAGATTACACGTGACACAGTCTTATAAAGAGGCAAAAGAAAACTTGCATGTATGGTTTCAGCTTGCTGCCCGTAAGTGATAGAAGGAGGCAGAAAAGAAAAACGCTGCCGAATAATGTGGTGGTATGTTCCCCAATTCTAACATGCCCCAAGATGCTTCACCACATTTTAATGGTTCAAAGCAGAAAAATAACATAAAAATGTTGTTAGAGCTCTCCCAAACAACCTAAATATCGAAAGCACACCTAATTTTTTTTGGAAAGACAAGCGTAGCTTGCCTCCGATTCTTTGAAAAAAGAAATACAAAGAAAAATCTAACTGTTTTTACAGAATGTTTTTACTCTGACAAGCTGTTACGAACACAATATCCGTTTTATGAATCTCTGGTTTCCTTCTGGATTGCGCTGCTCAGGCAGTTTTTGCCGGATTTTATTTGGGAAAAAAAAAGCATTGGTTAGCATACTGTAATAATTCATTGTGAGCTGCCGTTTTAGCTTTAAAATCTTCCTGAGGCAGGCCAGAAATAGCATTCTCTGCACCCTAAGTGCTGTCATCTTGCGGGTCAGGTGCATGCGGGATGACCAGCATAGTTCTAATTATCCGGCAAAGGCTTATTTCAGGACCGAAATGAAGAAAGTTTGGTCCCATGGAAATGTGTGGGCTCCAACCAGGACCTTTCGTGGGAATCGAATCAATGGAAGTCTTTGCAAACGGAAGTTGACTGAAGAAATTAACGGAAATTACAGAAAAAAAATTCGCACACCGTAAGGTTTGTTGGCAATGGTGTAGTGAGTTTTCATAAATGTAACACATGTGGACTGGGCGTACTTGTTTCTACGTGCACATGTGCAGCAACACATCTCAGTGCCATTTTTAGTGTGGCAGGAAAAATGAATACTTTTTTCCGGTGTCTTGCGAAGAAAATACACAATTATCAATCTTGCCTCCTGGTTGGAGAGCACTTAGTATTATTTGTAGACAATGATTATTTTGATTTCTTGAAAACTATGGCATTCCTTTCACGGGTGCCACTAGATACCATTCTAGTGAGAGTGTCAGACAGGAGAGTTTTTTCGACGAGGGTGTAGCTGAGAGTGAAATGTACTGGTGAGTTTATGAGGGTTGTAGTTGCCAACATGCTTGTGCAGCATGTGGGACGTGGTTATGATAATGGCAATGCGCATCATGCCTTTTTTCATGTAAATGCTTTTCATTGCAGGATGATTGGCGCAAACCATGCCTTGGAGAGCCTCAACATGAGCATGGCGAGTGGCTTCACACACTTGGGCATCACCTCTATTTGCAGGGGCTGCAAAAGGTACGTTGGCAGCTCCTTACTAGTGATACTGCTTGCACAACTTTTAATAAGCCGGTTGTACCTTTAACGAGGGCCTGTACGCATGGCCATGTATATGTAGCCAGATCTAATTCAAAAGAAGGCTTCAAAAGAAGAAATCTAATGTGCCCGAAAATTTAATGCACATGCAATTTTCGTAACATGCAAAAGAACCTGTTTCATAATTTTCACAATTGGGAAAGGATAAGAAAAAATAAAACTGCAGAATAGGCTTTTGCAGAATGGAGAGTTATTGAAACTCAATGTCTATTCTCATCACTGTCAGTGGACTGCTAAGTGTTGTCCCCCGTACCGTCCATTGCATTTTATATTCCACATTTCTTGAATGGCTACTTGACCATCATCAATGGTGTAACGGTTCACATCTCGACTGACACCTTCGCTAATTCATCCTGCAACTATAATGCAATGGGTAATAGGCAAGCTTAATAATAGTTATACGGCATCAACCTTTGCTGAGTCTTGTTTTCTAATTGCGCTGCTAATCATAAAAACAGAAAATTGCATGAGTTAGTCCTTGCATCTTCCTTTGCCAAGAAATGCGTTTTCAATGTCTTGGCAACTTCTTATTATGCTGGGCAACCTCTGATTTCATCTGTTTCAACTGAGTTTAAAATGAAATGAAAGCTTGTGTCTAACTCACTTAATCAAGAAAGTCATGCTGAGAGTTTTCTGTTTGAGCCAAGTCGTCCTTCCTTCCAGTTTAACATCCTGGAACCTTGCTTGGACTAAGATGACTACAGCTTGCATCGACTCTCTTGTGCTGACTGTAACACCTGTGCTGCAGGAACTGAACATTGCGGGCTGTCGCAGTGAGATCACCAATGACCGTGAGTGTTCCACCCTTTCGTTGAGCAACCTAGTTTCGGGCTAGACTTGGCGACCAAGGGTAAAGAAATTGCAAGCTGTGGCGTTGTCGCACTGAACGTCTAAACCTTGCAGTTTGCGACAGCTGCAGAACTGAAAAGTGCTGCTACAACCATCAGTCTAGTTCATATGTCTGGTTTTCGGCCCGATTGCTCACGATGGCTATTGGTACGAATAATAAACTGTGCAGATCCTAGAGCCTCGAATCTGTGGCCATGCGAGTATGTAGGCGGGAGGGCGTGTGTTAGGGAGAGCATGTAGAAACCTGCATTGCGGGAGCGCGTGGCATTTGCGCCGGTGTCATAGGACCGAAGCGCTTTTTTTGAAAGCCAGGAAGCCACCTGCCAGACAGGTGCATATTTTCTGTGCTGCGAAACGTGGTGCAGAACACATTATGTTCGTGTTGCCGCGACATGAAATGACACAAAACTTCCTTGATGGGAGGATGTTAATTGTTGATTGCATGCAGATGAGAATAAAACAAAATCTGAATGCATCGTGGATCTCACTGCCCGGCATTTTGTTGGGCCATTTTAACAAATCTCCACTTAACATGGGTTCCAACAAGTGCATTAGATCAGCTATCTACCGTATTTACTCGCATAATGATCGCACCCCTGAATTTTGTCGTCAAAATTTGATTTTTTTTATTTCCCGTGTAATGATCGCACCCCGAACTTGCCGCAGCGATATGTCGCGTGCCAAGTCTAGCTAATAGTGATCGCGCTTACCATCTGTCGAATGCTACGCAAACGACTCCTCAAGACAAACCAAGCGGTCCGCACGCACCAAACCTTCTTAAGCAGATGCAGCATTTCATTCCTTTCATCACTTTCTGCATTTCCATGACAAAAAAAAAGCTGCAGCCGAACTTGCCTTTATTATGTGTAGGCTTTATAATGGTTGTGGTCAAGAACAACAAAACAGGTGTCTTTCGATTCTTCTCGTCTGCATTCGTGGGCATGCAACAAACTGCGAGCAGCAACGATAGCAGCCACGTTTACACTGATACGTTAGAAGTATACCCTATACATACGCCGACGCTTGTAACACAGCTAAGATATTCCCCCACCCTTAGTGGAAACGTGCCATATTAGGATAGTAGTGAAGACAAATGCTACAGTTTCCGCAGCATGCCCGCCCTGTGTTTCTGTCACTGGCAGCTAAGTGCGCCCATCTGCTTCTGTCCCCTCAAAGTGGGCATGGCTATGTTATTGCCGCAAACTTGCTGATATTAACGATATTATTCATTACTGATACGGGAGAAACTGTTTCAATGCACGTAATGTACTCACAAGAAGAAAAAAAAATTGCGTTCGGCTTACTCCACTGGCCGCCATTTTGTTTTGGTGTCCCTCACTACATACAGCGGCAGCCGCCTATTTGTTGACCTGCTGCTGTCAATTTTTTTGTCAAAAAAGTGTGATCATTATGCAAGTAAATGCGGTATATTGTTGTCTGTTTGCGCTGTCTGTCATGAATGTCTACAATGTAGTCGCGTCTTCTACGGTACCAAATTTCTCTTGAGACGATACAGTCGGTGGTAAGCGCGCTGCTTTTTCCAGGCATGCAACAAAATTCACAGCCTACCTATTTACCATTGCACTTTCAGATGTGTCTGCGCTTGTAGAGCGTTGCCCTCACCTTTTGGAGCTAGACCTCAGCGATGCCACAGAAATCAGCTGTGATGCCATGCGCGCCATCGTGAATGGCCTCCCCGAGCTGCAGCATCTATGCATCAGCCGCTGCTATAGCATCGCACCAACTACCTTCCTGTGAGTACTGAGAGTACTAGTTGCCTTCCTCGCTTCATTTCGTGGTTCATGTCGAAACGGCAAATGCTACGAGAATGAGCGGACACAGTGCTGCAAAGCTCTAGAGGCGTACCAGCTACTGAGAAGAGAATGTTTTCCTTCTCACACGTTTCATTTTCACGTAGGGGTAAACAAATTTCTGTATTTGAATACTTGGTATGGTCTAGCCTTTATTATCTTCAAGGGGCACCGTGGCACGTTTATGGACGTCTGCGGGTTTTGCAGTAAAACCTTTAGCTGAATGGCAGTCTGCGCTGCCCATCCTTTCTTGTAGTCCATGTTTTGCACAGGCTGTTTCGACATGAACAGATACAAATTTGTGCGTATTCTTCTCGCGATTTCAAGAGTTTGAGGCCCCATAAAATGCCTGTGGCAGAGCAATAAGAAAATCTGCCTGCATTTCTAAGGTATGTTGTGGGGCATTCATCATTAACACATGCTGGGTACAGTGCACGGTAGGGTGGTGGCGTCTAGTGTGCTGTGTGAAGCTGTCGGGCAAAAGCAAAAGCTCTAGACAACTTCTGTGACATGCATGCCATAAATACATCATTCAGAAGCACGACATAGACAGTCGAACCCACTCACAACAATGTTCAGATGCCACAATAATTCCATTGTTATAACCGATAATTGTTACTATAACTGGGTTGCAGGAAAAGAAAGATTAACAGGACAGACGCCAAAACATTTTAATTAGACAGTTTATGCTTTTTTATGCATTCCTGGCCCTTGCACCAAAAAACAAACCGTTTCTTGTCACCATGATCATTTTAATTAGACACAAGGAAGTACAGTCAGATTCACTTGTAACATTTCCAGTTTTTTTCATTACACACATGTAACAATGAACAGCCACTGCGCTGTGAGAATTTGTGTGTTCTATACTGTCGAACCCACTTATAACAATACCGGTTTTAACAATGTATCTGTTATAACAATGAGAAGCTGCTGCACTGTCAACATTTGTATGTTTTCCATGGTGAAATAACCCGCTTCAATGCCCTGATACCGCATTATTGGTTATAACGATGAAGTTTGGCTGCTAGTTGTCCGAGCCGAAAGGTAGTGAAATGCGAAATCCTTGAAAAGACAAAAAACGAGAAATTCGCGCTGCTGCCTGATGGGCCGCCACTCCAGCAGCCGCCGCATACTCATTTTCTAGCCATCTCCGTGCGCCTCTCTCCCATTACCCTTCCACCCCTCCGAACACGAATGGACTGCGTGCACAGCTCCCTTGCACCCACAGCTCTACGCCGCCCCACCCTCCTAAACACGAATGGACCGTGCCAACTGCACTGCTTGCAAGTTGCTCGCATGTTGCACGCTGTTGCTCAGCGCAGTTCTGCAAACAGCTTAATCGCTTACATTCATCTTCATTTGCGTCGAAATCATTCCTGGCCACCTGGTTTCTCGCCGCCGAAACGGACGATAGCTGATTCGCCCACTGATCATCGGCAGTGTACGACAGTGCCGGTGATAAGAAAGCGCATGGCTGTAGATTTGGAAACCAAGTGCTTCTAACTGATGAGGCGGTTGTCGCAACTGTGTTTGCATCAGGTAGCGATGGCAGTGATGACGTGGTAGGGAAGGCTGTTCAATGAGGTGATCGTCATGAACGTGCTTGTATCAGATAGTGACGGCAGTGATGACGTGGTAGGGAAGGCTGCCCAATGAGGTGATCGTCATGAACGTGCTTGTATCAGATAGCGACGGCAGTGATGACGTGGTAGGGCAGACTGCCTCAAAGTTGTCGTCACAGGAGGCCTGGCAGATGATTCTATCCCTCCGGGGCTTCATTTTCGCGAGGAACCTTCCGCTGCACTACGTGCCTGGATACCTTGGAGAAGGATGTCGGCAAGCTTCGCGTAAAGCATGCAAGGCTGACGGACTTGGGGTTTTCTCGCGCAAGCCAATGAGATGCTTGTGGCGATCTCACCTCAGCATTTCATCTGGATTTCTCAAGCTGACAGGCTGCTGTGACAGCCTCCTCGCAGTTTTTAAAAGGCCCCGTTTCGGGGCCACCAAAGCGATGCCTCGGCGGTGCTTGCATGTCACTTGCCACCCGTGGCCCCTCTTTGCAGTTGTTAGAGCCGTTGCATTCTTTAACGTCGACAGCCGCAGCTTGTTACACGCGATCGGAGTGCCCAGGAAGCAGTTAAACGAGTGAACACAATCAGCAACCGGATGGAGGAAGGTGGTAAGGAGGGGCACTGGCCTCCCTGCCATCATAGTTTACTCACAACAGCTCTGCCGTCCCCCTATTTTTTTTTTTTTTTTTCCATGCAACCCGGTTATAACAATGGAATTTTCGTGGCACCTGAATATTGCTATAAGTGGGTTTGACTGTAGTGCAATAAACCAATTATTACAACATTCCCATGCCGTGTTATTGTTGCAAGTGTTAAATCTGGTTGCAAGTGTTAAATTGGTGCCTGTACCTACAGGCACCAAAAAGGCTCATTGATCATCATACAACACGACAAACATGTAGACTGAAACAGCACACTTGCCGTGAAGGCAACGCCTTTTTTTGCACAAAGGTGACGGCACTAGTACACTGGTGGATGTGCTTCCTTCACAAGCAGTCCTTGATCACATGCTGTACCAGCAGGCCAGGACAACGGAAATCAACATTGAATGCAACAGAAGCAAATCTGTGCATGCAATACATAAGCACTGAGGGAGAGCACAACTTGCAGGGAGACAGCATGGGGTCCTCTGCTCGTGTCTAGATATGCAAGCATTCTTCTGGCACTTGGTTTTGAAAGCGAACATTGCCAATAAAAAAAAAGGCAGTTTTCACTCTTTCAAAATTTCTCACAAAACACACCTTACCGGTTCTGCCCCCGTGTGGGGGAACTCCTGTGAGGTTCACTTGCACACTCGGGTTTCACTTTGTAATCCTCACTTGCAAGGTCATTGCCCTGGGACGGCGCCTCGGGGACCACAGCTCACCCACGTTTTCTGTCCATTATGTGCAGCACACTGTCGCAAATGCCATCCCTGCAGCAACTCGAACTGTTCGGCGTGCTGGGCGACAACGCACTGCACGCAGTCCGCAGGAGGCTGCCGAACCTTGACATCAACAAGCAGCTCTTCTCGACCATCGCACGCCCGACGACCGGCATCCGCAGGACTAGCATATGGGGCCTCAAAGTCCGCGACTAATGGCTGCTCGCAGTTGGGGCAGAAGTGCACTTCATCATAGACGCCCATGCAATGGCTTTAGCATTCCTGTGGCACTCGAGAGGGGGTGAATGGGACCAAATGGAACAGCTTCGAACACACTCTTGCAAAGCTTGCACAAACGTTGGCAGGAGCATGTTTTGAGCCGGCCCAAGTGTTCCCATTTGCCTGCCTGCAAGTGCCGTTAGGTGCCACTTTTAGACTTGCTTTCAACTGCAGGACATTTCTTAGTGAGCCTTAGCTCCAGGACAGAAGTGCTGACTGCCTTATTTCTTGCGTGTGCCAAACTGTGACTGCGTAGATAATTTTATTCCAAGTGTCCCAAGCAACTTTTGTAATCATAGTGGTTTTTAACTTCGGTGTTGCTGATGTGCCATTCGTGAATCACTGCCACAGCAGTCCTCCCAGAGCAATGTGCTGCAAGATCTCTAATGCTTACCTAGTTTAGTGTTTGTAGTACTTTTTTTGTCGCACAGTCATTAACTTACTTTCTAGTTCTGTAAGGCTAAGAACGGCGTACCATGGAAAACGACATCTACCAAAAATGTCCCAAAATTTTTGTGCTTTGCTTTGAGGTCGTGTGAGGGGGAAAAAAAAAAGGACTGGTAGCAGGACATTTTCTTTCCAGTCGGCCATTTGGCGAGAGCTGTCAATATTTTGCATGCGCACAGGTCGAGAAACGCTCGCAGACTCTTTGCCCGCATTCGGCAATTCGCTCGCCGCCGCGCCTCGGGCTCCACTGCTATCGCATACATCGTGGCCTCGTTCCGGTGGACTGCCTTGAGTTCCCGACGTCTCCGTGGACAGGTGGCATGAACGACTTGTCAGTGCCGCTCCCTCTAGTCGAGTGCCCTCAACTCTCTCCTCGCAGGTCTTTCATGCTTTGTGTGGTGAACAGTCCCGTGGTGCGCTCAGCTGTGGCACTTCCCCGTCGAACTCAAATGCGCAGCTCAAATGCTCTGGTTAACTGCAGCCAACATATCATGTCTACCTCTCTTGGTTTGCATTGAAAGTGAGACCACAAGCCCGGCGACATGTGTGTCTGTTACTGTAAATAATGTGTCAGTGTGGGTAAGTGTGCATCAACCCTGGCCCTGAAAGACATGTCACTGGGACATTGGAGTCAGCGTTTACGTCGAGCACATGGTTGAAGCTAGCGGTGAAATGTGGGAAGATGCAGGTCCTTTAGCTCGCCACTTGACAAAAAGTTGACATGCTCTCGGAGCAGTGCTTGCCTTCTGTTCACTCACAGTTGTGTTGTAACCACAAGGTGGCCCACTGCGTGGCTTTCGGTATTTGGTCATGTGCATGTCATGCCGAGACGAAACCATTTGGTTGGCACTGTGTTTAAACATGTGTGTTTGTGATACTATAAGCCTCTGTGTCTTCCACTGGTTGAAGACTGTCACAAACCTTGTTGCAGGCTCCAACTATGCTCTTGCAATCAAACTTGATTAACTTAAAACTTAAACTGATCATTTACTAGCTATGCGTACCTTGCTGGATTTAGTTCCTGTTTTCATCAAGCAGAAGATCGGCTGCGCCATTTCTCACATCTGCAGTCGTGGACAGCATACATACATTTATCTGTCATACTTAAGTGCAAGTACTGAAGGAAAAAAAATTGCTTCTACTGTACCGCCGGCGTATAGTGCACCGTAAATGACCAACGAATACAGCACCAAGGCAAGTTCACTTGCCGAAAGAGCAGTATCTAAACTTGAAGAGAAATTGTTTAACCTTTTGTTACGGCGTATGATAACGTGCGTCTACCATGCATCCTTGCTTCCGTTGTTCTAACTGGAAACAGGAACTGATATGCATGAATTGCAATTATTTTGTATGCTGTTTGTTAGAAAGTGAAGTGGGTTTATAGCCCGGTGTATGCCGCAGATGGCTTCATTAGAGGAAGCAGGCAAAAGGACACAGGGCACCCCTGTTACCTTGTGGTCATTCTTTCATCTCTTCTGAATGTGTTCTGACATGTGTTTTCAACCTATGCCAAATTTACTATGTAGTTCAACAGCACATTCTGGCAAGCACAACCACAGATTGCTGTTAAACTAGCCTAATTTATGGATGCAATGAAATGGCTTTCTTTAACCGCAGCGTCCTTTAGTCCAGAAGTCTACTGAATCACCGTTTTTTCGAACGCGTCGTACTTGCGATTCATCTAGCTGTAGCCGTCAGGGGCCAAGCTCCAAGCTACGCCCTAAAAGGCAACAGTGTATGTAGACTGTAGCGTTTTGTCCTGCTTTGTGTTAAGAGCATCGCAGTGACATTAAAGCCTCCTATTTCAATTATGTTTGCTTCATAATTTTATTATCACGTTTTGCCTGGGCGGTTGAGGCTACGTTCTTGTGTTCATGCATTCATTGGTTGTTTTTAGTACGACTTGTTCCAGCAGTGATCAGCCTGTGCTTGTGAAGGTCTGGCTGCAATTTTTTTAACACCTTATGATTAAGGCTAGTTATGTGAAGGGAGCAGATTTAATCGCGGCCCAGCTTTCTAAGAGTTTAACCGTGGACGAGGCACTTCAAAAAGCAATTTTTAAACAATTTGAATAATATTTGCATAGTTCATTCATTTTCACCAGGTGATCTCAACAATAAAATAATTTTTTTTCTATGATAAATGTTTTTTATGATGTCCAAAACAGGATGTTCTTTGTTTAGGGTTAGCTAATTAGCTAATTCAAAGCAACTTGCAAGGCAACGTACTGCACATGGAATCGATTCGGAATGTTCACAGTTTGTCGTTAGCTATAAATTGTTGTTTTAGGCCATTTTTAAGCAATGTTATAGGTGGTCAAACTTAGCCATAACAAATGCCCAACTTGATATTTTTCTATTATCAAGGTGGGCATTTTTTATGGCTAAGTTTGACAACATATAACTTCGCTCAAAAATGACCTAAAACAATCTGTAGCTTACGACACATTGTGAACATTCAGAATCGATTCAGTTTGCCGTATGTTACTGTGCAAGTTGCTGTTAATTAGCTTGTTAGGCCCTAAACAAAGAACACCCTCTTTTGGAAATCATAAAAAAAATATTTATCATAGGAAAAAAATAATTGCATTTCTGAAATCTGCTGGTAAAAATACATTAACTGTTCACTGAAATTGTTTCATAAATGAAAAAGTAATTTAAAGTGCCTTGTCCCGCCATAAGGGACGGTTACTCATTACTGGAGTTCAAGTTTCATTCTACTTAGTAGCACTGTTACAGTTTGTTCAGTACCACAGTGAAACTATATTCCTGGACACACTTTCCTTGATATGAAGGTAAAGTTATGGGTTGGAGCTGGCGCAGATGTCACCCAGGTAGTATGGGCAGGTGTGTTCGTTTCTTTCGCCTTGTGTAGCTTGTTCACTTTGCTACTAAGGCAGCTACAGTCGAATTCATGTAAACGTTGTATACCATTGGCTTTATTCGTTTGAGCAGCCATTTCTTGTTCAAGTTTTTCATAAGTGCATTCCGAAGGATAGCTGGATCGCAAGCCAGCGGACGACGAATGTTCACCGTAACACAGCCCCGTTTTGCTTTTGAGAGATGCTGCACAAAGCATGCACCATCACTATGTGGGAACACTTGAAATTGCCAGGAAAATTTGTCATGTTATAGAATGCTAGCATTTCAGTTACAGGGCTATGTGGACCACGCATGTATTTTGATTCTATAGCTTTGCTCTCGCGACAGTCCACAAGTATAGTTGCATGCATACCAACTTTTATGATGTTCTTGTAAAATGCCCATTTTAGAGTTTGTTTGCGACTGTCATATTGACAATTAATTTACGATTTTACACTTGCGGCAAGTGTATGGTGAAATCTATTTTTAAGAAATGCCAAACAAGGACTCTGACTGATTTCTCTGCCTGATATTTCGGACCCACATCCACTTATTCAGATAATGGGATCCAAAATACCGACCGCCATTACGTGAATGCTTCTGTAAACATCGTGAACATTTTTCGTTGTCCGTATGTGGCTCAGATCAGTGTTGTGATCATCGTGCAGAACGTCTGTTCACAGCATCTCAACTGAACACTTTTTTGAATTTCATAGATAAACAGTTGAGATATTGTGTAACAAAACAAGTTCTAGTATTTTTCAGCTGATGAGGTTGGCAGGTCTGTAGCTGCTATGGTCCCATGACTTGAGACACTTGTTTATGGCAGTGTCGTTTGTTCCTGTTAGTCATGGTCTTGTCGGTCACAATGATGTCATAGCTGGATTCGCAAAGCCAGGCTCAAAGCGATATATCACAAAAGTTTCATCTCCTTTGGTTGCTGTAATTCCTATTCGAGCGAAAGTCAGCTCATCTGTTCACATTCGTCGGCCCGATGTTAACTGTGCATTCCAATATTTACGAGTGTTCATCTGCCAACATTTTGAATGTTCTCCCTGTGTGTATATTCTGTCAGAATTCACAGTGAAGCGAGAACATTGTCACCATGACTGCGAGCAAGTACCAATCATAGGGTGTTCTAATTAAGTCACTTTGAAGTGCCATTTCTATTGTTCTGAGTGCCTCATTACCATTAATAGAGTTCAGGGCATTGCACTTACACTTCCATATGCCTATACTGTTTGCCCCCCATTTGTTCTACGTGCTTCCCCCCCCCCTTGTTTCTTTTTTTTTGTATTGTGTTTTTTAAATGTTTCATAAATGTGTATTGTGGCATCATGTTTCCAATACATTGCTGCAGTTTCAGATTACTGCTCACACATGTTTTTTAGTCTGAACTGAGTGATGTAAATGTGTGGTGTGTATTATATTGTGTGAAAGCATGTTGGAAATAAAGATAATTCAGTGTTTAAACAAGCATTCAGCTTTATTGTGTTGGAGCACCGGAGTCAAAACTAGGCAGCGAACTTCTGGAGCAGAATAGTTACTCTATTTTGCACTGTCACCTCTAATTTGGCTATTCCTAGACTGTTTAGAGAAGAGGAACATGGCAGTACACAGATGTCAGGCAGGTATATTGGGTGAATAAAACCCGCTCTCTCACTCTCTTTAGCAGCTTGCTCTAACCCTAATATAAGATTTGGAGGGGATTGTAAAACAACCAAGTACTACGACCATTCAATACAGCAGGTGACTTTCTTTGTGTGTGTGTGTGTGTGTGTAGTGCACATAAATGTTAAAAATCTGACAGACTGTGCACTTCTGTTACGTGAGCTACAGTATTTGACACCAGAGAAATTACTAGAGTGTTGCCCAATGAGTTCCCCTTCCACAACAAAAACAAACCACTCTCCAAGAGGCATGGCAAGCCATAAAAAGTTAAGATACTGGTGGGGTCACCACCTTGAAATTCCTGCATCAGTACGCCATGACATCATGGGTTGTCATGACATCTGTTTGCGTATAAAAGCTTTAAACAGCCCTTCACCAGGTCTGGTCATTTTTAGCTGACAAGCGCAGAGCATACAATGTGCGCTAACAATCGCCTTTGCAAGGAATTGCATCTCTACACGCCACGGAAAGGTCTGAAATTTCAATCCGAACGCCGTTTTCCCCCTTTCCCTCGCGGCGGCTGCGCTCCAAGCTGGACGGTGCCTTACTCATGTATGCAGTGTGACGTAGCTCGTGGTGACTTCGAGAATTATTCAAGGCAACATCAGTTATTTGTGTGATCTGTTGCTTGAATTGACAAATTGAAGTTTGGAGAAATAATAAAACACACAAATCTGTGTGTGTGTGTGTGTGTGCGTTTTTTTTTTACTTGTACCGAAGAAAGATCTACTTCCGCTTCGTCTGCTTGTTCCCACGGTCGTGCAGTCACGTGCGCAGGTACAGAAACTATGCCATTTCCTACTGTGTTCCAGTGCATGATGATGCTCTGCGATCTGCTTGTTCTTTCTTAGTGTTCGTGTAGCACTGAATTATACCACTAGTCATGTGACCTTGTGCAGAGCACACAAAAGCGTGCGCTGCGCGAAACGAGACAGTCGCACAAGCTCGCACATAACACTGTCAGTGAAAGTGCGCAACACTGCAAAAAAAAAAAAAAAGGCACGAAAAAAATGACGGCGAGGCCCGTGACGTATACTTCACGCGATCCTTGAGGTCTGATATTGAAGAACGCAGGGAAGGAATTTGGCTTGCGTAGGCTAGACGGGGCAAGTGGAGAGAATTTCTCGCTATGCAGTGGAGCTCGCCTCCCGAGATCATGGGTTCGCAGCGTTGAAATATTTATATCTCTGCTATTAATGAGCCGATTTGAAATTTCTTCTGCGGCAGAACGCTCCCTAGAGGACACGTAACAACTTCCAGCGTATAACTGAAATATGCTATGGGGCCTAGTGAGGGGCCCTTTAATGAATCACAACCGGCCGAGTATAAAAATATACTTTGAAATTCATGACTTCACACCAATGTACGGGCACTGAGGTTTCAGCGCGAAATTGAAAGCAATACATGTGGGTCTTCATATTCTCTTCAGATCAATCAATTGCAGCAAAACTAACGAAAATGATGTTTTGAAATAATACTTAGGGTTTCTCATTGGTGTCCCTTTAAAGATGCAAACGTCATCGCTTGAACAACAAATTGCAAGTCTCTTTTCTCCCTCCGAGAGAATTATTTCAACAACCAAAATTCCGCTATCTTGTCATCTCTAATTCACTGAAAATGCGAACATGCTGGAATTCGAGTCTATTTAGAAAACAATATTCCCACCCATGCAGCTTGTCAAAGCTGCACGACAGCACAGTTGCAGTAGATTGGAGCACTGCTTCTCTAGGGAAGGTTCCGAAAGAAATCTCTATTTGTCTTGTACTAAATATAGGTCCAATAGGAAAACCTACAGGTCCCATAGCAAATTGTACAGGTCTCAAATATTTTTGCATGTCCTTTACCAGGGCAATACGATGTTCTCTAGACATCGTATTGAGACATAAAATGTTTGTGGGTCCCAATTGAAGCAACAGTAGTGGTGACATAAATTTGTATTTGATAAATAAAATGGTTTTAGGTTTCAACAGATGCAATAAAGATGCTGATCACGATATAAACTTGTATTGCTAGTACGGCTCGGCAAGAAGCTGACCAAGTAGACGCACCAAACACTGAGGATGAAGGCACAGAAGGCCTTCACGTGCTCTAAGCTGTATATTTGTTGCGCTGAGGATATCTGTAGGTACCGTTTGTTTCACTGCATAATGACAGAGATCGGAGCTGGCCGCCAGCACATCTGCAGGCGTAATACAGATGGGAATAATATATATATATAGGCCACATTTCGTTATATTTGGTAAGGCAGCAGCAGCGGCCACAATCTGCAAAGTCTGGGCGAGTTCGCCTAGAAAGGTTCACCTTAAAATGAGCAATTAATGCACCTCTGTAGAACAAACCATTTTAAGGCGGAAGCCTTAACTCTTTCCCTACCGCGCCCATTGGGCATCGTTAGCCCGCTAACGATGGTTTGAAACGCCGATTTCGAGACATTTCAGGCCGCTCACGGATACACAATGCGCCGTCGGATACGAAGGAGGAGAATTATATTTTTTGTTTCCTAAGCACTCTGATGTTTTTTTCTTTTCTTTTTTTCTGATTGGTGGGGACATTTAGACGCGCTCCGAAGTTTCGCGATCACCAAGGTAGAAAGCAAAAATGGCCGCCTGCGGAACCGGCACGCCCGTGAGCTTCAAAAGACAGCACACCACGCGATTCCGTTCTGTCTGCGGCTGATTTTATCTATGAATCGAGCAGCAGCGAATGTGAGTATGCAGGCTTTATACGACGGATTTTGACTGAAAGCGAGGACGACGCAAACCAGCTCAGAACGTCGGCGGCCGCAGCCCGGTTAGTTTCGCTTTTACAGCGAAACTATCTACGGCTACCCTCCGGAAAAATGGTGGCGGCGAACAGAAAACGCTTTGAGGAAAAGCCAACTTTCTCGCGAATGCTCTAGCTCTCTATCTAATGAAGGTATCTTTTTGGAAAAAATCCTACTGAAATTGGCCGCTAAGATGACTCTATCATTACGCCGAGTTTCATTTACTTGTCATAATTAGTTCACAGTGAATATGTAAACGTTACAGAATTCCCGTTTGCTGTCAGTGCATGGGCACTACGGAGGGAGTATGGTTACAGAAAACGGCTGCAACTCTTGTTTTATCGAGGCTATCCCTAAACAAATTACATAACAATTGGCCGCTAAGATGACTCTAACATTACGCCGAACTTAATTTAGTTTCCATAATTATGTAGTTTACAGTGAAGCTGTAAATATTGTGGAATTCCCGTCTGCTGTCAACACATGGGTTTCTACGGGAGCGAAACATACAGCCCCATGTTTGTCCGCTAGAATAAAACTCTGCTCCTTCCAAGTTTCATTCAGCTAATTAACTAGGAAGTATTCTCAATTGCAAATTATAAACAAAAGTGTTTTGCGTGCACTCATTTCGACTGCGCCTCGGTCACTGCACATCGTCGCTTGCATCGAGGTTCGGTTGAACGGCCACCTGCGTCTAAACGGCGCTCCGTCGACAACACCTCCGGGATTCGACGGCGCATACGCAAGGTTCCAGAGATACTTTCTCGATCGCAACTTCGGATCAAGCTGTCGAGCATATGTGATCGATTGTGGTAATGGGGATCCCGCGTTTACGGGGGTATGAGCAACTGCTTAAGGGGGTATGAGCCATTCATTGTCTTACGTGACGGACACATTTAATAACAGAGGTTATACGCGGGCGTGTTTGCGTACATAGCGTCACGGTGACCGCCGATCAGGACAACAGATATGTTCGTACCCTTTTTCAAAATTCCGTGCCACCTCTGTGTCGTGCGCTAAACAGAATTAGCTGGTCATCGATCTTCACAGAATGGAATGGCTCATGATTTTTTTTGTGTGTGTTTGTGTGTAGACAGTGCGTCATTCGCCAAAATTGAGAAAGTTGTCTCAAAAATTAAGGCGTCATGTTCATAGTTATTGTGCCAAAAATGACGTATAGGAATAAGATTGCGTAAGTGAGTCTTCATGACGGACGTACAGCATCAAAACTATCAAAACGTCCATGCAAGCAGGTTTTATTTCTCAATATTGACTAACTCTCATTTACAGCCGGTTTCTAATGCGCGTTTACATTGTATGCGCTTGTCCAACTCACTAATGCGGCGCTCTGTGGTTGCAGTATGAACTCCACGCAATTCTTAGCAAACGTTTATCTACTGTTAATAGCACTGCAAAAGTGTATACGCGGCGTCCTATGAATTGCAGATAATAATAAAACAGCAACGAACCCGGGCGTACGTCTCCCACTCGTCTGCTACGCGCGCTCCTCGTCGACTCCGTCGTCTGCAACGGCCGCACCCGCAACGCCATGTTGCCAGTTTGAACTCGCCTTTCGCGAAATTGGATAACGAAAGCTGCAGTAGCAAAATGTATCAACAATTCTTTTAAACCGCTCACAGAAATTAAATATATGGCAATTAGACCTATCCCTCTAATATGATACCTCGGCTATACTTTGCAGGCTGAATATTAACCGCAGTTGTTGCTGGCGGCCTCGTGCGGCCATTTTGTGGACACCAGCGGGCAAAATGGCCGAGGTTTGTAAGCGTTATTTACCCTTCAATTCCCGTCGCGAAAAGCGCTGTTTCACCCTTTGGCGAGCGGAGGAGACCCATTGCGACAAACACAGGGCGCTATAAAACTGCTACGGATTTCGCGGGTCGCGTCCGCCCCGGCCTTGCATTATAGGTAATCGCCTGAACCGCGCGCTTTTTTGTTGTTATGTGGTCTCCCACCGCTGCCTATGGCTGCTGTCAGTGTATACGAGATTCCCTGCATGAACCCGAGCCGCAGGAAATAAACGCGCGCCCGATGCCTTTCCAGCGGCAAGCTCGTTAAACATTGCAACCCTGAGCGCAGCGCGTTCGCACCGTTAGCGTCACTTTGCAGACGACGATCGGTGCGCGCAGGCGGACGATTTTAGCGCGTACGTTCGGTTCGAACCAGCGACAGATCTAAAGCGCGCGATCAGACCGACCCCTGATAAGCCCTCTGCGAGGCTTTCCCTCCGCTGTCGCGACAACCGCCAGGACCGATAAGCCAGTTCGACGCCTCTGCTAGCCGTTTCACGAAGCGGTCCGAAGTGCGGTGCACAAATCACCTGCGAAACGGTAGCAGACGATTGCCCTCCTCTCGGAACGTATTGCCCCGCGTTTACGACCACAGCGCCCGCAAGTCGCATGTTCGCATGTTTGCAGCGCTGACGCCGAGAGACGTGACGTAAGCGTGTTGAGCGGTGCAGTCTGCGACGCATTGTAATCGTGTAACTTGCTGTTTCAGGCCAACACAAGCGATGGATCCGCGGGTGAGTGGAGATTTTCACTGATCGCTCGAAGTTGTGTGAAGGGGCGTCGTGAACCAAAAATAAAGTTACTTGTTGCCTACGGTGTAGTTGATTAAAGGTATTCTGCTCATGGGCGATTTTGTTTTGTTAGCTTTGTTGCTTGAATGCCATCGTTGTATTGATTTCAAGATAACGTCAGCCCTGCAGCTCTAAGCGTACGATTCAGCAGATAGCATGTACAGAGTTAATTATATTTTTACGTGCGATCGTTGAAATTTTTGTAGTATTATACTCTCACTAATATTTCTCCACAAGGATTTTCTAGCAGCCCTTTGTACATGCAAACTTGCGGACAGATTTAGCCCAACTTTCAAGCCATGATGTCTGTCCAATGAAAGAAGGTAGTTACATTAACGTGATATTTAAGTACAAGTGTTATAACATTTCTGTTCCTATCTTATGCGCAATTGAGGCCTATATGAGCAGCCGTCTTCCTATATTCTGTTTGTTGATGTAACAGAACTGGGAGAGGGAACATTCTGGTCTTTATCTCACTGCACTGTTGTTTTGATCTGATAATGATGCAGAAGCGTTTCTCAATATCTACCCAACAAGAACAACAACAGTTCCAAAACAAAGAAATCAATAATGTACTTTTTTTAATAAAAGCTTATCAATAATGTTCATTACATTTTAACGTACACCACCATTACTAAATTACCTTTCCGGCCATAAAAACAATTTCTGATTATACTTGGAACTTCACAGCACTCTTGCATACCTCATTTAACTGGATACGATTGGTCGAAATTGGAATTACTTTCCTGGGCAGCACGAAATCATGGCTGGTTTTGCTAAATGATGACAGGCTTTGAAGGAGAGATTTATCATTACTCTTTGCAGTGATGAACTTTCAGCTTATGCTTGGGGGGTAGCAGGTTAACTCCATGATCAATATTGGAAGAAAGCCAGGGATCTGTTCTGGCTATATATTCAATGACTTCAGTCATTGATTGGCTGCCCTAACTCTAGTCTGGGATAATTATGCAATATTTGGATTTATTTGCAGCAAAAATCAACAAAGGCAGTGCCCTCCATGTCTCCCATTAGAGATTCCTATCTCTAATGGGAGAGAATGGAAATGCTATAGCTGACCCAAATCCATTTTCTTGGTTAATGTGTATGCATATCTGCCAGCTGTACCAAATTTTTCTTAAAATACGTCTTAACTAATGTTGTGTAGACCTTTATGAGAAACACAATTTTGTTTACAAGAATGTTTAAAGGTATGAAAAGATGGGGGAGGGGGGCTAGATTGCAAATAAGTGCTCGCAAAAAAAGAAATTGTGATGGTACCTGTTCCGCCCCCTTGTGGCAGCATTGCTGAACAAGTTCCTGAAGCAGGGAAAAATTGGTAACAGCAAAGTTGCTGAAAAAGTCACTGTGATCTAAGGGAACAATGTGTTGTTTGTCACTCTTTGCTGTGGTAAGTTTGCTGCTGCTAAAGCAATTCTTTGTTAATAAAGTATCAATCCCACAAAAAGTGTCCGCTGAGCACCGACTTTTCTAAAAAGATGCTATTGGCTACCCCTCATTAGACATCTGTGATGATTTGAACAATGATTTGCAGCATTTAAAGGAAAATTAAATTATAGTGACTGATGGAAGCTGAATATTCCATTTGCACCTTCAACTGTTCTGCAGCAGTTTATGAAAATTGCAAAATTTTAGAGCAGTTTGAAGCAATTAACTTCGTGACTCTCTAACTCTGCCGTAATGTGCAGATATAAAAAGTCTGTAAAATGTGCTAAATAGCAAGTGCTAATGTGTGTTGTGAATTGGACTCTTACTAAATGCCCAAGAAACTGTGGGTATGTTAAGTTAGTCATGTAGACTGTAATTTAATCTTAAGTTTTGCCTCCCGTGCTGTATTTGGTGCAGTCTACAAAGTATGATGCCTGTTTTGTTGCGGGACCTAAATTTGTAGGCTTCCTGTTGCAGACGTTTGAAAATGTAATTGAAAATGTCACTTCATTTGTAAATTTTGAAGTATTTGCGTTTCTCGAATTTGACTTTGTCTTTTAATGCCACGAAAACCAGCATAGAATTTTTGATATGCCAAGTTTGATATCTCAAATTTCCGATTTAGATGAGGGAGACGTGACGTTCCAAGTACAGTAGTGCTGTGAAATGCCCTTTCCAATCGCATTGGTCTTATGCACCGATCACAATCATACACCCACCAATTGCGAACAGATACATCACTCATACTTTGTAAATATGCCAAATATGCTATGTTCCTGATTATTTAATATTTTATCATTTTATTTATTTATTTATTTATTGATGGTTAAACCTGCACTTTTTGCTGCTGATTTTCATCATTATCTGCTGTTTTACCCTCTGTGTTTATGTTGAATGTAGATTTACTTTTGTTGAAAATTTTAATATTCTTAAAAACAATTTTAACTGTTGTCATTTATTTCTGTCATATTTTCTGTTCTGTAATTATCTGATGTTTACATGTTTCTATCCCCGCTCCTGATGTAATGCCTTAAGGAGGAAATAAATGAAATGAAAGCCCACAGCAGCGTTATTTAAATGTTGTGGAGCGAAGTTTCCATTGTGGATAGTTCAGAAACCCAGTTACTAATGAATTAATTCAATAACTAATTCAGTTTTATTCAGCATATCAGTTTCCTTTATTTAATTAATGTGCTCCCTGGCCAGAAGTGAAGGCGACCAAGTTGTTCTAGTTTTCATTGATGAGCAATTATGTTTGTGCATTGTGGGATTAAATTTTACATAATTTGTTCCAGTAAACTGGGTGGGTGCCTATAATGACCGCACAAGCGCATTTCAACAGGCAGATCAGAGTTAGGCTTTAGCTGAAGCTTCCGTGTTGAACCCATTTTGTCTGTGATGAATGCCGTAGCGTTACTAAGTTTGCCCACACTCGGCGAAAAGCTAAGAAATAAGTGTAAGTTTTAGACGCAGAGCTGACATGCGCCTGCTTCCTTTGCCTTCGCGCTCCAAAACATAGCTCCCAAGGGAGACCAATATGTAAGAATTTCATGAAATGAGAGAACCTGATTGGCTGGTGCATCTATACAAATTCTCTTTAATTTGTATAGCAGTGTACTGCCTTTGTTTTCTTAGCTCCTCACCGACTTTAATGAGGTCATATTTGTGTACCGGTTCTAACTAATAGCTAGCCTTGTTTCATTCATTTCTTTGTGTCTTAGTTCTGAAGCGTTTGATGAACAGCCACTTCGACTGTAGTGATTGCTTTCATTTTGATAGTGGTTGGGCAACTCAAGCATAGTTGCTTTATTTTATTCTTTCTTCCTCAGCACATTCTTTCTTCCCAAGCATGCTTGTTTGATTGCGTTCCGCATTCCACTTGTTTGTTTCATTGAAAGCACAGTTTTGAGCTGCTTTGATATTGGCGATTTGACAATTTTATTCTAAAACGCCCAATTTCTATAGCTGGTTTTAGGATAGGATGGTCATGTTAGCACCAATAATTTCAAAATTTGTCGAGTTTGTATACACCTTAGGGCAAAGCTGACTACAAATACAGATAAAATCAACTTACAAATACAATACAGTCACCCATCCCAACTTTTTAGGGCCTGGCTATTTGGAGCTGCTCATTTATTTGCACCTACCCGTGGCATTGCCGCACCTTCATAGAACCATTTTGTATAACGGCAACCGAAATTTCAGCCTCTGTTATGTGAATATCTTTTAAATAAACTTCATAAACATTTGTCTTTTGTGCAGATCATTGTTGCTGTCAGAGCAGTGTTCACAGTGCCCTCACAGAACCAACTCTGCAAATTTTATAGTCAACATGTTAGCAATAAAATAATTTTTGGAATTTTTCACCATATTTCAGCCTTTCAGCCAAGTTTGCTGCCTCTAGAATTGTTATTAATGAAGTGCTTATGTATACCTCAAATGGCATGTGCTTGGAGGAAGCCTTAAAAAGCACCATAATTAATAATTTATTAAGGTGCTTATAATCCTAAATATCATTAATTAGCATATGTTATAACGTTTGTCTGAAATTTTGGATTAAAAAGGCTTTGTAAAGGCTTTAGCACCGTATTGCCAGTTAATAGTGTTCGAATTTAAAGCATGTTACTCTGTTACTTATGCAGAAATTGAATTTGTTGCTATTGGGGAAAACCGGCACACAGCAGGCAGAAATGCCTGGCACTCAAAGAGTTACTGCTTGCATCGCACAGCTTTATAAGGGACATGTGAATCTTGCAAGTCAATTAGACTAAACACCAAATTAGGCTAATCGCCAAAGTTCTCTAACATGGTTGTAAAATTTATGACTTCTATCTAAATTATATTATCCGGCTTGTAACGTACTTGTGAAGTTACTGAATGGCATCCTTGATCATACATTGCCTAAACTTTCTGCTCAATATTTTACATTTATGCACATCTTGAATTCTGCAGGACCTAAACCTTCACCTAATCATGAAACAGTTCTGTAAGGGTTCTATGCTGCATATGACAATGATAAGAGCAGCTAAGGAGCATTCGTAATTTATAAGCAAACAGTTGCCAACAATTGCTGTTTTTTATTACTTGGTTCCTAATTTAACTGCTTTTGTCACTTATTGTTTGTAAAGGTTGTGCCTCAGGACTGGCATTTTGCACATTCGAGTGTTTGCTCACTTTGCCCACTCGTAGACGCCTTGGCAGACTTTGTTTCATACTTCGTTATTGACAGTGCTTCAAAATGCTTAAATATCTATCAACGTCATTTTTTTTTTTTTTTAGAGCTCTTAAATCAGTGCAAAAAAGGAAAGAAAAAGCACTTTCTCACAGGACAATCAGCCTTACTGAGAATTGACTGTACCAAGCCGTGGATGCATAGCCAGATGCATGGCGACGCGAGGCAGCTCGAGGGCCAATATCTGCCTGGAATGGATTTCCACGGTTGTGCCGCACTTCGACGTGCACAAGCTGTGTTGCACCGTCTGCACATGCATAGGCGCGGCAGACGCGAGCTTGCGTGCCTCTGCAAGCATGCGTGTAGTCTGGCCTTAACGTATTTCTTGTATCTCGTAATCTTATCAGCACCACTTCAGATGTGCGCAGTAGACACTATGCGCAGGTACGATATGGTCTTTGTGCTGTTGAACACTGGTGTTATGTTACAGGTTGCACTAAATTCCGAGTTCATTTGGAGCGCACCGGCCTTTTTCTTTATTTGACCTTCCAGTATGCTAGATTAAGTACTGATTAAGATGGGTACAAGCTTTCTCATTTGTGCCACCTGTTTGCTCATTGAGGTTTCATCCTTCTCCTATTTTTGTCCTTGACGAGGCAGAGAGAAATGACAGGGCAAGGCGCTTTCTCCTGTTGTTTCTCGCAACCTCATATTCATAGATCTGTTAATTAGCCTTTAAGGGTACACCAAAGAGAAGCACTTAATCAGTTTAGACTAATAAAGGATTCCTTTTGTAACTTTATTTCCCTTATTTTTCAGTTATACATTGATTATTAGAAGGTAAATAAAAGGTCAAAGTTAGATTTTCTGAATATTGTGCTGAAACTCGAGCACTGGTATGTCAGTGTAATGTCACAGATTTCAAAGTATTTTTTAGCAAGAAATGCCTTTAGCTCCCGTTGTCGGCGACCTTCAAGTGACGTTGAACCAAAAGCCAGAGCCATTATCCGGGCACTCAAACGAGAACGTCCGGGTACTCACAAGAGAACATCCGTGCAAGTTGCGAGAACAAAACGAGATTCCCCGACCCTTTGTGCAAGACTGCATTACACGGTTTAGTTACTCCCAAACAAGTTACAAAATATATGGCTTCCGAGTTCTACCTAATGTTTGTTCACAATATCACTCAAGCCGTAACTTCTAGTACGCTGAAGTTTTATTTGTCATTTCCAACAGCGACGTTCAAAGGGCAGGTACGGGACACCATACATTTCAACTCTGGGAGATGGAATTTGCTGCGGATCTGCTGCATTCGCCGAGCTGCTGCGTGGCATGGCGCCAGACACATCTGGAAGTACTGCGTTGCCTCTGATGTGCGATGCTCGCCGAGCTGCAGCGTGGTGTGGCGCCAGAAGCATCTGAGGCGCTGCTTTACCTTCATGGAGGAAGGAAAAAGTTAGGAGAGAGCATTATGTCATGCAGCTAGCCCTGGCAAGCGAACGTTCCACAAAGCCAGCCCTTTGCTCAGTGGCGGCTCGACACGTGACCTCTTGCTTCGAGGTCACAGAGCAGTAACCGAGATTTGCTGAGACTTTAGGTCGATCCTTCAGGTGCTTTTCTTCTAGCTAGTGTGCTCGGTCTCCCCAGTGTCTTTCGCTGCCTGTCATGCCTCCTTCAGCCGGTTTTCTTCTACGAGCTGGGCAGTGTCTATATGGACCAGTGAACAGTATGGCGTGGTGCTGTGTGGTGTGGTGGGGCTGCGAACATGCACTATACCCATTTTAAGTTTGTGGCTAGTATCATCTCCAACCAATCTGCTTTGTCGGTTACCATTTCATGCTTACATCTACTCTCGATTACAGGAGAGCCAGCAATTTTTTTTTTATTTATGCCCTTGTTGCTCAGTAAAAGCTCTTGAAACTTGTTAAGTTCATTCATGGGCTCTTTAATAGAAAATAATGTCCATTTTTATTGATAAATTAATTACCTAGGCCTGAGCAGACACCATCAAAACCCATGATGCCATGGGCGCGTGTCTAAATGACTCTTTTGTGCGAGCTCACGGAAGGTAGCCAATTGCGCTCGTGAATTTCAATAATCTTTGTTTTTCAGTTGTCATTGAAAGCAAGCATGTGACTTGCGGCACTACTTGAGTGAATAAAGTTTCCACGTAGAAGCCGCGACATGTTATAACGCCTTTAACCACACCACTTTGGTCGGTGTTCCGGTGTTTTTTAATGCGTGATGGTGAGGACAACAGTGGCACTTGCAAAAGCAAAAGTGTCTGAGCTGTTATTGTCCATCTCCCCAGTGTATTTATTTGTAATCTGCTGCTGGCACAGTAGCATGGCTCGACAAGGCATTGCACCTTTCCTCCTTTCTTTCACTCACATCGGCAGCTGCTGAGGGTGCTAGGGTAATTGCGTTAGCATAAGTGCAAATGCGTTTTTCTTGCAGCAGACAGTGATCAAGATTTTGACCCCTCTGCTGAGATGCTTGTTGATGAGTTCGACGACGAGAAGACATTAGACGAGGAGGAGGCCTTGGAGAGCGACGCCAGTGACGACGAACTCAACACGCTGCAAAAGGTAAGTTGCTGTGCAGCTTCATTTTTGTTGTGGCTCATTTCATTTGTGATGCCACTGTCACATGGGCACTTTCAAGTGTGCTTTACACTGTACAGATTGAGCAATGTGGTGCACAGTCATTTTCAGGCACAGGTTGCTTTGACATTGTTATTACTTACGGTCTATACAAATGGAGATCTGTAATTGCAGTTCTCCACTGAGACAGAATAACGAGGCAATATGTGTATTTAATTGACCAATGCTGTCTTGGCACTCTCATTACTGGAGCGGGCGGTTAAAAATGATGAAGTCATTTGTCAATGCCTTTTGTGATTAACATTTTGCTTTGACAGGACCTTAGTAGTGCGGTACTTGCTTAGTCCAAAATTTTTTCACGAACACCAGCCGCATGAATTAAGACTGTTGGAGGCAAATGTTATGCTGGCACCTGTGTATTACTACAAAAACCTGCTAACTGCTGTGTACAATATCTCGACTTGTCCGTTTATGTTGAGTAATAGCAATCACTGGATCTTACACTCAGCTGTCGCAAAACAGCTGCTATCTTGAATGTGCCTTTTGGCCTGGTGCACTGGATGATTTTCTGTAATTCTTTGTGCAGTTGTAGTCACCTTTTAAGTTTGATCTTTCTGTCTTGTTTGTGTTGGCCTTGTGCAGTTGAATTTCTTATTAAAACACTTGAGAGAGACTTGCCTTCCCATGTGTGCCTTGGAGAGGATGCTGGTTTGTGACGGAAGTTCCCCCTGTGAACCATGCATTGCTGTCAGTGAAATTTTCCAGCACGCTTAGTTAGTGTGGTGACTCACCATTCTTGCCTTTTCTGCAACAGGAAGGTGAGATGCCTCTAGAAGACCTTCTTGCCATGTTTGGGTACAAGGACGGAGAACGGGTCGGTGGTGAGCCCGAGTCTGAGGAGGAAGAGGAGGACTCTGATGAGGAGGAAGAAGAAGATGGTGACACCGCTGAGGAAGTCCCAGAGAGTTCTGCCCCTAAGGTGGCAGCAGACAAGCCAGTAACGGAGGCACCAAACAAAGAGCCGGTGCCAATGCTGGCACCAAAGGAAGTGCCGCCATGTGCCGCTGTGCCCACCCTGGTACTTCCACCGCCTGTTGAGGCCAAAGTGCCAACAACCACAAAGACTCCGTCCCCTGTCACCCGAGCGACGCCCACACCTCCCCATCCCCCGCCGAGGCGTGAGCACCGGACTACTTCCACAGCTCATCTGCTGCGATGTGAGTGCTCGGATGGTACAGTTCTTTTGACACAGCACGCATTCTGTGTAAACCGTGAATAGCTGTCTTCACCTAAAATATGTACATTTCTTTTGACACAGCGCGCATTCTGTGTAAATCGTGAATTGCTGTCTTCACCTAAAATATGTCTTAGGTTCCTGTGGTTCATGGCTTCAAAATGTATAATTCCAGTACATTTTGGACTGCACAGAGGCAGCTTGTGCTGGCTGGTCTACTTCCAATTTGCGTTCATGCACCCGCAGCAGTCTAAAGATAATTACCGCAGCATCTGTCGAGCTTTTTTGGAGAGCTTGTAACAGGAGCCGCAACATCATGCCAAGCTCCAGATTGCAACCCTAGTGACAAGCTCTAGGGGCTGCACTGCTGTGCGTTTAGGTGTTGTGCTAAAGTTCAGGCAGCACAACAAGATTGAAGGTTGTTCAATGTTGAGAAGGAGGAGGGGGGGGGGGGGGGGGATTGTCATGTGGATTATTTACAAGAGCTTGACAAGCTGTATATGGCCTGCAGTGTTTAAGACACATTGTTTATAGAATGGCATGATGTGGTGATGGCATGCATTTTTGTTCACTGCCTATGAAATGACTTTCGAGACAGCAAAGCCCACACATCTCATTCACAACTTTGGAACGAAGCTACTCCATTTGACTGCCATGAGCGTGATACAATGCTGCATCCTTTAAAAGCATTCTAATGGGAAAGTTTGATCTGGATTGGTGAATTACGCTTCTGGAGTACTAGAAATGCCAGTCTCGCCATTAATGGCAGCTTGGTAAGCCACCAAAGTCGCAAGAATGGAAGATTGGCGGCGACGCTGCATTGATGGTAACATGTGGGCTACCTGTGACAATGTAGATTTTTGTCCAGCACCTGCTCAATACTAGTTTGTCAAGAGAGGAGTACTATTCACTTGGATTCTAAAGGAGCTGCACATTAATCCTAACAAGTTTTGAAGAAATTATATTGCACAAACAATTTTACAAATATGCAAAAATACTCTGAAATCTGTGATGTCGTGCTATAACATACTGGTTTTGTGGCTTAGAGGGCAAAAATTCTTAACGGGACACTAGAGTGAAAAATGATTTCTTCTGCATCAGTAAATTACCGTTCTACAACACCAAAAACACCACTCTTACAACGATAAGACGTTTGGTAAGCCAGAAAAAGCGCAAGAACGAAATACGGGTGGCGACGCCTACTTAAGTTCCCGCACCTGGGGACTGTGACGTCTTGGATTTTGATGGCATCTTCAAGGGCCTACTAATTATATATAGCAGTACAGATTGACTACATTGTGTTCTAAAGGAACCAAATATTAAACATGGCAAGTTTCGGGAACCTTTATTCAGCCAACGCGGCCCAAATGCGAGAATATACTTTGGAATCCCTGGCGTCACGCTGACGTGTGCGCTGGGCTTTCGGCGCGAAATTCAAATACTGATGCTTGGACCTTCATTTTCTCATCTAATAATCGAACTATTTTCTTGAAATGACTGCCTGCAGGGTTCTCAAACAATGCTTCATTAGTCTAAACTGATTTATTGTTTCGCTTTAGTGACCCTTTAAAGGAAAGTTTGGGCTTTATTAGCTCTGCTAGTAATTGACGTGGTTATGCATGTAGAGTAAACAAAACTGGAGTATTTGCAAATACTTTATGCATTCAGACTGATTTATTAGTTTTAGTTTGTCTGTACGACATATTACCTTTGACAGAATACCAGGTTACTGGAGATGTGGACAGCAGTAACAATGCTGCAAGTGACATCTTGACAATGAAGCATTGGGCATGTTTTTGTGCTACAGTGTGTTTTCATTGAAGGAAAATACTATAAAAGAACCGCATGTTGACGATTACATAGGTGCCGATGCCTTATATGTACCAGCAATTAAGTAGAATATGGTTGGTCACCACAGTAATAATTCTGTGTGCTCTCTGGTTAAACTCCGTGCCAACAGGTGGTGTCACCAATCCGGCTGCTCGTGCTTACTTTTCCAGTAACTAAGTACTTCGTAAAGGGTAGTAGAGCAGGCTTCTGTTAATTCTACTCTGGTTAATTCAATTTTTCGGTTAATGTGATCCCGGCCGAAGGCTCTGGTCAGAGCCCAAGAATTTCTATCGACACAAACTTCCATTATACCGATCCTAAAATGGTCTTTCACTGGATAATTTTAACTTGACCAATCGGCACGCATGCGCCTGACCCCAATGGTGGCCCGGGTAGCGACCCCTTTTGTTGTAGCGTCTAACTGGCGGAGCTTAGGGGACATAGAGTATGCGTTGAGCACATGTCATCTCTCGTTGAAAATGCCTATTCTAAGAAGATTTTCAAGCAATAAACGTAGCTCACGATAACTGATCACGGCATTTACCCAATTCCAATGTACGTCTTTTCTTAAAAGAAAATTGGACTGAAATCTATTTTGTCGGTCTGACCACGGTCAAATTACTGAAAGTTGACTGTATCAGATACACGCGCAGGCTAAAACTCTCATATCATTGCTCTTTGATATTTAAACCTGGTTACATTTTCAACGAAACTAGACAGATCCTAACCACACCACTTCGCAATTCGGCTCTTGGTTACATTTGATGCAGCTAGTACATTACCAGGCATGCTGCTCGAGGTGTAACCAGATTCTATGGTGTACGTATCTCTGAGAGTACCTTGTTTGTCGTCATCTCTCATTGACAGCTGTCTCCCATGCGAGTGAATCTTCAAACTCCGACTCCGATGAGGACTTCACACTGGAGGAGTACTGGAAGAAGGTGAGACACAGTAATCTTCTCAGTTCTTATTCCTTGTTGCACGTCTTGCTCAGAACTGTGTAGAATATTTTTGCAATCTGTGGTCTAGGCCACAAATTGCAAAAATGCATGTTAGATTACGCTTCATTTCGAGATAAGCAGAAAACTCTGCCTAGCAAATTTTTTAGCTGTGTGCTCGGAAAAGGGCTTGAATATTAGAAAACAGTTGGTGCAATTAAACTGCTGTTATTGACGCTGTACTTCAAATATAAAATGGCTTTCTTTTTTCTTTTTTTTCCCCATCTTTCGTGAAAAAAATGTTGAGTGGTTTGAAAGAGAACTCCGCCAGTCTAGGAATTTCTTTGAGCTCAGTGAGGAAAGTCAGAATCCCTATATCAATATTGCGATGTCCATGGGCATAGACAAGAATCAATGTATTTAGCCTGACAGGTGGCAGTGTCCCATGCACATGGCAAGTGGGAACTTTAGTGTAATTAGTGTCTATAGGTCGCATAGATGAAAATGCTTAAGCGCATTGTCATACAGTCGGCATTCCTGAGCACAAAACGTTTGCGAGAGAAAAAAAAGCTCAATGCCTTATTGTGTGAAAGCTTTATACTTGCGGTGGCAAACAGAAAACGGTGCACGGAAGAAATCAACTCCTGACCCTCAACTTGCTGACCATGTTTGTTCACGGGACGTGCTACCTCACTTGCACAATTTCAGTTCACATGATCAAAGCGAGAATCCAGTGCAAACGGTGCAACCACTCTATACTCATTAGTTGCGTGCATGAGGCTTTCTCAACATTGACAAACAGCACTAGTACTACGGGTTTGATTTTTCACATGAGAAGAATTTTTTTGCCAACAAAACAAATTTGGAGGGTTGTAATGCAATGCAAGGTTATTTTAGAGGCTTGGTGCAAAAATTCAAGAGCGAATGATCAATGTTTCAGGGCACTTAGCTCAGGTTCAAAGCACATGTCAATGAAAAAAAAAAGAAGGCTAAGCATAGGTTTTGGCTGAGTCCTTCATTGCTTTTCATCTGGTCATGAAACTTCCCCGTAAGTTTTATATGGGGACAGAAAGTGGCACCAGAGGCACTGGCATTAGTAGAAGGTGAACAATCTGCTGCGCCAGGTGGCCGGGGCTGCGCGATTGTGCCAATCTTTCTCGAGGAAAGGCGCCTCTCCCACATTTATTTCAGCATGTTTGTAGAGTGAATGTGCAACGGGAACCTTTGGCAAAATAATCTAATGTGTGATGCATTTGTGTTGAAATTATACACAGCACCGTATTATGATTAACATCGCCCCCTCCCCCCTAGTGGCCTTCCTTGCACAAACTGTTTTGTTCGGCTGTCTCTATTTGCACTTTGTCTAGTTAGTTAGTTGGATAAGTCGATTATATTTTGTTAGCTAGTTCAGTGCGTTAGTTATTACTTGATTAGTTTGTAAGTTATATTTACTTGGTTATTATAGTTTGGTAGGTTATTAGTGAATTATTATGGTTAGATAGTTTAGTTAATCAGTTTGTTAGCTTTGTTTCATTATTTAATTAGTTTTGTTAGTTACATTATTTATTTAGTTAGTTGGTGTATTAGTTACTATGTAATTAGTTGGTTGAGTTGGTTTGTTACATTACTTATTATTGATCTCAGTTAACGTAGTTTTTAGATTAGTTAGTTATCAGCTTGATAATTAGTTTGTAATTATCTACTTGTTCGGTCAGTTAATCAGTTGGCTAGTTTTGTTTAGCAATTAGTTCGTAATTAGTTTAGTAACTAATACAGTAATTAGTTCTGTAGTCAGCTGGTTAGCCTTGTTTGTTTATTAATTAGCTGTTTAGTTAGTTAACCAGTTGGTTAGCTTTGTTAGTTTGAAACAGTTTTTTAACGTGCATTACATAAAAGTGCGACCTGAACTTGCTCTGTAATTGATTTCTAACAATGGAGTAAGTAGTCCAAGTGTACAATTTGAATTACGAACTAAGCGGCTGTTGTAAACGCAGTTGAACTTGGAAATTTAACAAGGTGTTGTAGTTGTTTCGACATTGTTCACGTTTAAGTTTCTGAACATTGTACAGAAATGGGGCTGTGATTTATATTCACATGCCAATACAGGCAGTTGACCCTTGCAAGATGGCAAGCATACACACAGAACGCCTGTGGTGTCCGTTTGGCGTCTGCTCCAGTACACCTTTACTTGCACCAGCGCTGCGGTGCATTCACTGCGGGTGCTATATGATTTCTCTCCCATACCATTATGCGGAAGTTTCATGCCCAGATGGCAAGTATTGAAGGACCCTGGCTTCGGTTTGAAAGCAGTACACCTCTGGTCAATACCGTCCAGATGGATATCCAAGGCCTCAAAAACCTACTGGTGTGGCTTCATTGATCCGTGGCAGCACAGTGAACTTTGCTGTTTATTAATTGCTGGTCGATAAGGTCAATTGTTGCATTTTAGAGTACTGAATAGCCACAGAGTGACTATGAATGAGCTTTGCAACATATAGCGTCCTCACTATTAGGCCCTTGGCAAGATGTTGGATGACTACGCATTTGACTAGCAAAATGGCTACACATTTTGAATGTGCCCTATGGGGAAACAGAACTGTGGCCAGTGTCTCACAATCTGTTTAGCAGCAGCACTGTAGGCAGTCATGGCTTGCCGCTGTGGCTTTGCCGTCCTGCTTCTGAGGATGAGGTTGTGGGTTCGACTCCCTGCTGCCGCCACATACTGAGGGGGTGGAATCCAAAAAAATGCTTGTTTGCCAAGCTTTAGGTGCTTGTTATGAGAACCCCAGGTGGCCGAAATTGATCTGAAGCCCCACCCACACAATATGGCGTCCCTCATGGTCCACTGTGCAGTTTTGAGACATCATACCCACGGCTTAATAATAATTTGGGTAGTGAGGGCTTATTGTGCAGACGACTCAGCACCCCACTGCTTGTAGGCAACAAAACCAACTATGTGCTGAGATACTGCATTGTCATCATTTGTTGTGTTGTTACTGCCGCATAGCCACTCTGTCGCGTCTTTGACAGGCACATTCCTCCTAAGACCCCTCATACATTATTATGCACATTGCTTTCAGTTCTTCTCAATATTACCTACAAAGTGATTACGTAAAGTGTTCGTGCCGAATATAAAGTCAGATACATGCAGAACTGTACGAAAGTCGTTTAGTTTTATTCTCGCCGTTACATTTTGTGGAAATTGGCACTAATTTGAAGTAGACTGTTGCATTGCCATAGACGCTCAAAAGGACCTGCAAAGTGCATATCAATCACTGTGAGATGACTTCAAATTGAGGGTGCGCAACCAACGTGGCAGCCCACCACACCATGTTGTCTTCATCTCTATGTTTAGGAGAAAAAAATTGGCTTTTACCATAAGGCCTGATTCTTACCACCGTCAAACGTCCCGTCGCCGTCACGTCACTGGCATCCGTTGTGAGACAGTGTTTTCTAGCTGGTTTCTCTGCAATGATGGGACGCTAATGACATCGGCTAATGCTCCTGAGGTTGTCGTCTCATTTTATGAAGAAACCGGCGAAGAAACACTGTCTCATGGCGGACGCCGGTGCAGTAATGGTGACAGAACAGGGCATTTGACGGCTGTGTAAATAAGGCCCAAGAAACATTACAACATGACTAACACAATTTTTTGCGTATAACCTGCCACCGCATATAACCCGCACCTCTAATTACAACAGCCCGAGAAGAAAATAAAATTTGAAAATCTGTAGGTATAACCTGCGGAAATAATTGTGTACGACAAACCTCAAATAGTTGCAAAAATAGCCTCCATTTGTAGATGCATGACTCATCCACATCTTATCTTCGACCAGATGATCTGTTTTCCCCCCTCTTTGGGGATGCTGATAATCCTCAGCTTCTGCTAAAGGACGACTGTTGAGTGCAGCTTATCGCAATCCGAGTTCTAGTTTGCCGGCACCACGTACACTAACTACTAAATGAAAAATGGTGAGCCGTAAAAAGCAGAACGTGCGACCATGGAGGAGGGGAGAAGGGAGCTTCAATGTGCAGGGCTGAGGAGTGGGTGCGGTTACCTAGGAGATAACGGAACTTTGAAATACGGAGAGCCTTACCCTGTGGTGTGGCTTCATTGCAGTGCGTGCTGCACTGCGGGAGCCACACCTCAAGGCAAAATTCGCATATAGCCCTCGTACCGGCTTTACTGATAAATGTTTAGGATTTTTAGTGTGGGTTACACGTGAAAAAATACAGTATACGTCTACATAGTATATGTAGCAGTATATGTATACAGTGCGCGCATACAGAGGTGCTGCTTCCATCATCCAACAACTGTACTGAAATAAAAAATGGGTTTTTGCTTGTTCGTAACATACCAGTCAGCCAGTATAAGAAGGCATTTGAAAAGTGATCATGTCCATGAGCTGTCTTCAGGTCTTGGGAGGAAATAGATCTTGCAGCCAATGTGTTCTGTGTTGTTAGCCATTGCTATAGTGGTATGGCAAAAGATCATCTCCATACAATGGACACACACACAAAAAAAAAAGCAAACTCTTTCTTTCTTTCTCTTTGTTCTCTTCTCTGAACTACATTTAGAACTCAAACTTCAGTGACGTCAACATACTGGGACCAGCATACGCAAGAGTTCCACATCAGGTAAGGTACCACATGCAATTCTATGGCTCTGTTTGTTTCCTTTCTTGACTGTTTGTGAGGTTGCAAAAAAGATGCCTGACGTTTACTTTAGTTGAGGCAGATATTTCTATGAATCACCTTTCTTTCTTTATTTTGTTTTGGTGGCAAAGAAAGAAGCTAGCTGGCCATTTAAAGGATGTTTCTGATATTTCGTTAGAATCGCAACACACTATTGTTGGTTGAGATTGTAACTTTTTCAACTCTGCTTTTGCGAGCTTCACAATTTGTGGTGACAGTACGCTCTCCTTTGACCTACAGTCTCAGAAAAATTTGCCCATGGCGCTTCTTACCTTGTATTCAAACAAATTCTTAAGTGCTGCGCATCCAGCACTTTCAGGTGATGAACGGCACGCACATATCAAGGTACAGCACTCTTCACAGGAAAGTAACGAATGCAGGATGTTAAGGAAAGAAAATACGCAAAATTGATTATTAGCGTTTGCCGACAAAATAAGCCCGAAAAGCTGTAAAAACGTTTTTGCACCTTATAGTGTATATAGGACGTGCTGTACACTCTGCTGTACAATGCTGCATGCCCGGTACTCCCAGATCACGAATGGCATGTGCGTTATCAGCGTGGCATAGCGTCCAACCAAGGTGCAACCAAGACAGATGACAATTATTCTGTGAGGACAAGATACACCCCAAAGGGTGTAAGCTTTCTTGAGAGTGTAGCCCAATTGACAGCTGCTTTGGATCGCTGGCCTTAACCTCGTTTTATATGTCAGACTGAAACTAAGATGTGGCTGTTGGCGACCCGTACTTTATTGCGAGCTGTACTTCCATGGGGGCAATGAGAAAAGAGAGTCAGCTGTAGGTTCAGATCAAGGGTGTCAGTAGCTAGTTTGCACATTATTAAGGGTGTATCAATATTTAATGTATCTGTGTTAGTAAATATAGCATGTTCACAGTTAAACAATAAATATTCAGATGCATTTGTGGTGGCAAAAACTCACTGTTGCTCTCTCTCTTCTTTTTTTTTTTTTTTTTTCATGCACTGTGGCAACCTTTCTTGGTCAGTCAATGTTTTGGATTGTCCCAAGCCTTCGAGGAAGGGGATTGAAAAATATGTGGCACCTAAGAAAGCTGAGGGCACCGAAAATATTTTTGGTGTACTATTTACATTGTATCTTGCAGTGTGAAGTTTGAGATAGCAGATATTTACTGTATGTGGGTGAAAATTCTGCCGCATTAACAAGGAGTTTTACAAAAAACATAAGTGATTGAAAGACTACTGAACGAAGGTCCCATATAGCAGTACTGAAAAACTTAAGATGGTTCTTTTGAAATGCATCTTAGCAGATGTCATCACTGTTTATCTGGTTAACGAACTGTTGTTATGAACAAAATAGCATTTCTGGCCAACATTACCACTCTTTCTTTCTTTAGACCATACAAGTTGGTTCGGAATACCAGGCCACCATTCCTGTGGGGCTGTGTAAATATGATGATGCGCCAGGTGAGAAACATCATTAGATGCTATTTTTCTGTTTTAATTTGGAATGTAATGATTACTTATACCAGCCACTTTTGCGATGTTATCATAAAATGGCAGATTTTTGGAGCTTGTTTACAATTGTTGTAAGAATGCCAAGAATTTTACAAGTTCAGATTTTGTCCAAGTTAGGGCACCCTGTTTTGAAAGAATGCAAATACAGTTGCTGGCCGAATATTCAGAGCCTGATTTTGTTTGAACCGACCCATAGCATACCTTCCATTCCATATAACCAATGCATAATGGAACCCGAAATTTTGACTGCCCTCACAGGGATATATTTCACAAATAAACTTCACGAATAGTTTTGTTTCTTTATGGTGCAGATCATTCTAGCTGTGACTGGATACCCTTTCGCTGTTTACAAACATAGGCCCTGGATGGCTTCTGGTTTTGCCCACTGACATAGCCTGCTAAAAATTTAGCGGGCAAAAAAAGACAACAGCGAGTAGCAGGAGTGTGTTCGAACAGAAGCCCGCAGATATCCAACACTTTTCTCTGCATAATCACAGTTTTACAAGTTGAATTTGGTGTAAGTATTAGTCTTGAGGCACTATGCACCTTTCTTTTATCTGCAAACGTAAAAAGAGACTTTCTGTGCATTGAAGCAACATAAAAATATGTGTTCTGCCATTGAAGGCTGATAAGACGTGACCGTAAATTTCTCGTGTATGCAGGCTTGCTGGTTTATTGGGGCCCGCGACACCATCTGCATTATAGAGCAGATTGCCTGTTCGAAGCACCCCTGCGTTAATATTTTAAAATTGCACCATGCTCAAAAGCGCTGTGCTTAGGGAGAGTCTGTGACACATAGAAACAAGTGACATACTGTGTAAATGACTGACCGGTTTCTTTTATTTTCTGTGTTTCTTGCTGGAAGGACATTTTTGTTACGTTTACTTACTTGCTGATATAATGCAACTGCAGCTTATGAGAACGAAGATCGATTGCTCTGGGATCCGGCCAAGCTCTCGGACAGTGATGGTATGATTTTATTTTCTCTCTTGTCTACCTTGGCCGCTATGATAATTGATTGAACATTTGGGGCTACCACTTAAGCCTCTGCAGTAAAGCAGAAGGTAGCATTTGCAGTCAACACGGTTTGAATGCACTTGCATTTCAAACCTCTGGGCTGAGCTGTTGCTTCGGCTACCCTACCAACTTTTCTTTACGGTGTAACTATATTCTTGCACAAGCAGTGCAACTATATTCTTGCACAAGCAGTGCACTTGAAAGTTGATAAGTGTTGTGAAAGTAGGCTTGTCAAAGTACAGCGAGTGTGACAGCTCGTAAATGTAACAGCATATTTGCAATGTCCAAAACATGCATATGTTCGGTCAGCAAAGAGGTCTAGCACTTGGGTCCGCGCTTGTTGAAGTATGGTCTAGGCAAAATTTGTCAATTTATTAACGTTTGTGAGTAAATGCTTCTTACTTAAGTCTGTGGTGCGTGCTTTGCAAGTTATGTGATTGACAGCATCGCACTGTGCTGAAACAGTGCTGTAAATTTGTGTGACATTATTTTGAGCTTTTTGGTGACTTCGGCGATGAATGTGACATGCACAGCATTGCATGCATGTGTGCTTGCCTGCTTGAATGTGTTTGGGTATACATGTGTGTATGTGTGTGTGCAGTTGCATATTCAGTCACTGTGAAGTGCTGGCAGTGGTGATATATTGCGGGTGACTACCGTCAGGAAAAACCTGGAACTTTCAGGGAATTTGTGGAAAATTTGGGGAAAACGCCAAAGTTTCACCCCTGTCACCTCAAATCAGGGAAACTGGTACCTAAGATGGTCATGGCGAAGCAAGTGGCATGCCAGAAGGAAGTGAAGTTTTGAACTTAGCCTATGTGCAGTGTGCAAATAATAGTGTCTTTTGCTGGTTTTGTGAGTGTGAGCTTGGCCGGTCTGTTGGCACATCAGGAAACGCATGAATCAGTGAATTCTGATAGCGCATCCCACTTGATCTACAGCCTAGTGATAGTATAGTCAAACCTCGGTACAGTGAACATGGATATAATGAAGTAAATATAACGAAGGTATTTTCCTGTCGGATACGACTTCGTTATAAAGAGGTTCAACTGTAATTGTTGAAAGTTATGGGCTGGAATAGTAACTTGGAAAGGTATAAACTACTGTAGACTGTCAGGAAATGTTAATAAGACCATTCTGAGAAAACCTGAAAACATTTGGGAATTTGAAAGTGCCAGCATAGCAGTCCTCCTCTATGATATTTTCTTGGATGGTGGTGACATCAAGGGGCTGAACGAGAAGGGAGCAGTCGTTACTACCAAGCCTCTTAATCCACTTGGCCGTGCAACACTGTACAGAAAGCAAGCTTGCTACCGAACATGTGTAACCGTATGTGTGCATGTATATGCTTGGTCACAGTGGAGGACTACCTTTCCACGGCTCAGGAGCCGACAGCAAACACCATGGGGAGCATCAACTCATTACCCCTGGGCAGTCACACTCGAGATGACGAACAGGTGAGCGCTGCTCTGGTGCTTAGCCATCGCTACACCTTCAGCTTAACGAAATCCACTTATACAAAAGTTTCAATTTTATGAAGTGCTTTCGGATTCCCTGACACGTACCATATTTACACGTGTAAGGCCCACACTTTTGCATTGGAGGCAAATATTTGGAGCAAAAGTGTCGCTAAACATCATGCATACCCATGTCCTAAAACATGAATTTTGATGATAAAAACAGCTTTATTGTTCTTTACAACTTGAGCACCGCAGAAAGTTTGTTTACAGAATTGTACTCTATGTTGCGCTTTGTTTAGGTATTGCCTACTTGAATTTTCATGAAGGTAGAGGCCATGGGTGAGTTTCACATTCACCGTCGCACAGCCTGATACAGTCCACACCAGTGACAACGAATCCGTATACAATATACTTTCAGATGCAGTTGACTTCCGTTAATTATCTGGCAGGTCAAATTAAACAAGATGCAGGAAAAGTGCCAAAATACACTGCTGATTCATTTAGCAGTATTCGCTTCAATTTAGTATGCATCCAAATCAAATGCGCACCAACTTTCTATGTGTTCAAAGTAGAAAACTAATGTCCAAACCACTTAAACCTCCTAGCTAAAGTCGAAATATAACGTGCACCTGACCCGCCGTGGTTGCTTAGTGGGCTTAGCGTTATGCTGCTAAGCACAAGGTCACGGGATCATATCCTGGCTGCCGCGGCCGCATTTCGATAGGGGCGAAATGCAAAAACGCCATGTCCCATGCATTGGGTGCACGTTAAAGAACACCAGATGGTCAAAATTAATCCCAAGGCCCTACTATAGATTGTAGTTTTGGTGCGTAAAATCCGAGAATGTCTTTTTTAATGTACATCTGATTTTTTTTAGAACTGCGACCGGTTTACTAAGTCAGCTTCGCCGCAATAATAGCCTTGTTATGTGGTGAAGCGTATGAATGCCACGAAGGCGGTTTTGATCTCATATCGGATTGCACTGCACAAGCAATTTTCGGTGCAATTTTCACGGAAGAAAAAGGCGCCCGTCAGAACTGGCTGTATACTGTAATCAGACATTGTGAACTACTGTTATTGTTCAATATCTTCCTAGAGAGGGCCGAAAATAGGTGTTCTTGATGGGAGATGATGTGTGTTCCATGCATTTACTGTCCTCTAAGCTCCGCCGAGACAGGTGCTGCCACTAAATGGGTCGTTACTGGGCTCACCATATGGGTCAAGTGTGAGTGCGTGGACTGGCCAAGTTCAAGTTATCTCATGTACGCCAACTTTCGGATCTATATAACCAAGGTTTGGACCCATAAAGCTGGCTGGGCCTCGCTCGGGATTGAATTAACCAGTATGGAATTAATGGAAGTCTGCTGTATAACAGCCTATTCTTTCACTTAGTTCGATCTGCCTATGCAACCAGTTGGACCTGGCTATAATGGACTGTCGGCTGCAACAGACATATTTTGTCACCAAATTTTGTCTAAATCGTGCATATACAACATACTTTGTTGCAGCTATACGTAGGTGTAGCAGTGCACTGCGCTCAACTATTTTCGGCCGCTTGCGGAATTTCATGAAAGATGCAATTTTTCTTAAGGAGCGAACAAACAAACTAGCAGTAAGCTTCCTGCAACGGCGTGCCATGCAATGCTCCACCGGCGAAGACTTCTTGTGCCGACCATGCAAGTGGACCACTGTTGTGAACTCGATGACGAGCAAGTGCCGAGGGCACTGCTAGGCCTAACCAGATTTGAAGCGAAGCCATAGCATACCATTATGCGGCGCTTCAGAAAAAACCGCCGACAATCGGAATTAGAATTCTTTATTTCTCATTGCATAAATTTGCACAAAAAAGATATGCTGCTATTTGCGGCACTCAGATGCAGGCTTCGCGTTAAGTTTTCTCTTATTGCAGCTCTCGGTCATGCTACACATTTGACTGTAGTCGTCGCTCGTTCGAAAGATAAAACTAAGACATCCGTTTATACTACTGGCCACCGTCTTGTGTGAAGAAGAAACTGTAGCCGATGTTTGTGTCATCGGCGGCGGCTACGTGCTCGCGCCGGGTAGCAAGCATGGCAGCGCTGGCCGGGCGGCTCCCCGTCATTGTGCCGGTTGTTAATCTTGCTGCTGTGCAGGTGTGTATGTGCCCTAGTACGAAGAAACTGCCCTTTCTCAGTAACAAGCGTCCGAAAAACGACGGACAAGAATACGCTGTGCTGCGTGCATGTGCGATTTCCACGTAAACCAGTTAACTATAGCTACATATATTAATTTCTATGTTTCTGTGGTTTTTGCCATCGCTTACGGGTTGGGCAGCGGTATATGGAAAGTTTTGCCATTTCACAACCTAACGCAACCCTAAATTTTAATAGAACGAACTTCGAATATAACGGACCTTTTTCGATGGATTATCATGGTTCAGTGTAACAAGCGTTGACTGTACATGTTGATTCAGTTTAGGCCATTTTGCCCACTTGTGAGCTCACACTGCTCATGCAGATATGCACTTAGTAGCCACTTGTGAAAGTTGCCGGCTGATCGCCATAAACCCAAATTCCACTTCACATTTGCGGCCATCTACTAGCCGTTGAAGATGATCAAATGTATGATTCTTCCCATCTTCCGTGGTCTACAGATACAACCATATCTACGATGAGCTTCCTGCAAAGGCTTGCTGCTCACAACCTCTACCAGCTAGGCCTAACCAGTGCCGCCTCATTAGGACTTGGCGACCAACATTGTCATTTGGTGGAGAGCCAGTGAAACCCTGCGACCCTGCAGCACTCAAAAAGTGAAGGAATTAACAATATTTAAGACATGGGTAACAGCCTAAATAGTGGCAGCTTCGTTTGTGACTGTCGCATTTTTTATATCACATGCGAATCAGTTTGCAGGGAACTCTGAATTATCAAGCTTCAACATTCCCCCCCCCCCCCCCCCCCCCCCTAGGTGTTGTAATTGAGGGTGCAGGTTATACATGCAAAAATGCAATGCTATTCAAGTGCCTTTTGCAGTTTGTTCTTTATCTTCTGTTTCTTGCTTCCACTGCATGTACAGGCGCTGTACTTGCTGCTGCAGTGTGGACACAACGTTGAGGAGGCGCTGCGGAGGCGGCGGATGAACCCCACCATACCCACAAGTGAGGCCGGCTTCCTGCTCACCGCTTTAGCTCTGTGCAAGGCCACTAGGCGCTGGTCTCACCTGAAGCAAATGACTTTAGGCCAGGGCTGCACAACATACGACTGCTTTAATTGATGGTCCTCAACCTTGAATCTCTAGCGAAAATTACTGGCAAGTTCCATAGCACCCTGCGTAATTTTGCAGAAAACAAGCTGAAATTTCTTGTTTTCAGCAAGAGATGTTCTGTCTTTGAAGTCACTGTTCTCTAAGCACCACCAAGAGAGGCAGACTGCAGCCATCAGTGCCATTATTAGGGTGATTTTCGGGGTGACCCAATAAGGCTTGTGTGGAGGGTGGCATGCTATCTATGGTGTAGTGATAAGTTAAAATGAGGGTTTCTCGCTTAAAACATGAAGCAAATTGGTTGAAAAAGCTTTAGAATGGCTTCGATCAAGTGAAGATTGAAAATAAGCCTTAAAAAGAAGGAAGCAAAATAAGGTCAGTTCTGGTCCAAATAATGAAACACTTATGGGGTTAATTAGAGTCTAATCAACGGGACTCTACTGTATTGGTGATGGGTTACCTTTTAGCCTCCGAGCTCTTAAAACTGTGCACAACTTTTGCTTTATTAGGTTTTTGTCCCAATGACCTGTTGCAGTGAAATGGCATCCATTCTCTGAATCTGTATCGAGCTTGCACTTACTCTATGAAATTAATTCTATTTTAATCCTGTGTATCAATCACATAACATCAAAAAGCTGCGGTGTAGGACTGTCCATGTTTCTAGCATTTGCTATCTGAATGTGGCCTGGGCACGTGAATGCCAGGCATGTAATGGCTGGTCATACAGTGACATGCGAAACTATGTGAAGCACTAAGCTATGTGAAGCAGGAATAGGTAGCAGCTGACACAGTGCAAGGCAAAATATTAGTTCTGGCAGTCTCCAAGAGTGTATCACACCAAAAGCTCTTCTTTTTTAGAACTTACAAGAGGTTGCAGCACCTCCAAGGCTTGTGTGTTGTTCCAAAAAGGTGTATTCTTTCAAACGCATGGTCACCACCAAGCATCTACTGCAGCGACCTGTGAAGGGCTCAAATTTTCTGAATCATCAGATATGTGTCCCCTTGGTGTTATTTTCATGCAAATTGTGGTAGTTCATTTGTTTACCTGTCCCTGATGTTGGTAGGAGCAATTAGTGTGTTCTTTCGCAATGGTGAAGTACTCGGCCCAGCCTAACTATATCATTATAGTCCATCTCAGCTAGTCCTTGCAGTGCAGCATGCATGTGGCCCATGTCAGCTAGTAATCACAGGAGCAACGGCAAGAGCGGCACACATTGGATGCATGCTTCTAGCTCTTGTTCCTGGTTTGTTGATGGGACATGTAGCATTTGTTGGACTGCACAGAATTGGTGAGACAGAGGGCAGTGTTCCTCTGGTGTGCAGACTGTTCAGGCCAGCACTCGTGCAGCCGATGCCGTACGTGTAAGCTCAGCTGATGTTGCATGTTGCCAGTACACAAAGAGACAGTGCTTAACGCACATCCAGAACAGTGCGAACTGAAAGCATTGTCTTGATGAGTCATTTCATTCTGACTCGGTTTTCTGAACATTGAGACAAAGTGTCTCCCTGCGTGACCCCTCTCCCGCAGAGATGAGCCTTTGGTCTGAAGAAGAGTGCCGGAGTTTTGAGAGTGGCCTTCGGTTGTACGGCAAGGACTTCCACCTCATCCAACTACACAAGGTAGGACCATCCTCCAGTGCGATTGTCCTGCTTTTCACTTGAAGGGGTACAGTGCATGCCACAAGAGTTTCGTTCAGAAATTACTAGAGGGAACTAGCTCATGGGAATCAGGTTAGTACACGGATTTGTCTTATCTTTGTGCTTGTGGCTTCAAACACTCTTGTGTCTTACTTTACTATGCTTTATCTGCCTGTATTGGCCCAAGTTACGAAGAAATCCTATTTTTCTAAATGACGGCATTAAGACTCTATGCACACACATAATCATTGCAAATTATTGCCTCTGTAAAGCAATACTTTGTCGAAAATGATCGGTTTGAAAACTCGAAAAGCTGTTCAAAGCCTGAAGGATCAAGTTTAGGCAAAGCCATGCACTATGACCATCGTTCCCACGCTGGCTAAACTGCCATGCTTTTGGCGCCAGAGTTCCCTCTAGTAATTTTTGTAAGTACCTATCATGCGTGCAGCAAAAATGCCCAGTGCGCACAAGTAGTTTTATTGTCGCAAAGTTTTGTGGCTGTTTTAGTTGCAGCGAGGTGCCTGGCCTTGTGCATGTGGGCACTTGTGATTTGTGTTCTTTCGTTTTTAGACCAGTATCATTGTTATGCTTTAATTCTTGCCCAAGACATCAGGTATAGTTACATGGCAAATGTAGCTGCCCGAGAATGACGTGCCCAAATTTCCAGTTTGCATGTGACACGTGTATGTAGTTAGTCTACAATAACCACAATTGCCACCGGTTGATCTAGAATACTTGGAAGTAAAGTATAATTTGGGACAGATTGTAAGCCAGTAAAAGTGACAGTTGGGCAAGTTAATTACTGATTCACTTTCCTGGGTTTTTGTGTATGTGTAAAAAATTTGCCAGCCAGTGCTGCTCATGGCCAAGGCAGCAGATGCGAAACATACTTTTACAGGGACCCTGAAACAATTTTGATAATTTTGTACAAATGTACAGTTGTTAGGGTAGGTGCTTCTGAACATTAAGTGATGCATTTAAGGTCCTAGTGTAAAGCCGGTAATTTTTATAAGGTTTTAAAAAAATGTGCATAGCTATGGATTGCAGCGGCACTGCTCCTCCGAGTTTCAAGTCGTTCCTCTCCCAATTGGTGTAGTTAGCCCCATTGACATCAGTTGGGTGAGCTATCCGATTGGCTACCCAGGTCATGTTATCTATAATTTTTCCAACTTTATGGTGAACAGATGTTCGTAATGGTTGGAATGTTGGTTACTTTGTTACTATAAAAGAAGTAACGGAAAGAAAATACACAACAATTTATCGCTACACTCAAGCACTTCCGGCACACAGCAAATGTCGTACGTCTGCTTTTGTTACAACATTCTCTGTGTTGGTGTAAACTGCATCGTCAGCGTTGGTGTTGAGCTTTGTTTTCGTGAGCACCATGGATCGCCCTTATTATGCTGTGGACTGCAAATCTAGCGATCGACTGAATGTTCAGCTGTGACATTGAGTCCCTCTGCAAGGCAACAAGCGAGCAGAGTAACTGCAGTGCATTGGGCTGTCAGTATACAATCGGAACCAGCATTTACACGTTTGTAGCCGTCACTTCACTCAGGAGAATTACTACCTCAATAGAGAGTTTTAACGCATCTGGTATTCAGGTAAACGTAAGCGCAAGCGAACTGGGATTTTTACTGAATGAGCAGAAGCGTGAACGTGAATGGCCTGCATGGTGCAGCCACCTGGTGGTACATAGGACAACCAGACAAACACAGAGCTCAGATGACAGTAACCAAAGTGTATTACACTTTGCTGCTGGTGTAAATTTTCGGCAGGAGTGTAACCGTGAACATGTTGTCTTTCCGAATGTTGAAATTTTTTACACTTGGTTGCAGCAATAGTGGCTGTTCGTTTGGCTGGTTAAGCTCTGTGCCACCAGGTGGCTGCACCATGCAGGCTGCTCAGGCCATTCACGTTTACGCTAAAGCCCCTTCATCACAGCGGTAGTTGTATGGAGCAGCTTTAGTTTACCCCTCTGTCCATCCGTCAAAATGCCCAGCTTGCCTGGGGTTATCAGAATACCAGGCACTGCGGCAGAATGCTCGCAACGCATGCTGCTTGGATAGCTCTCGTGGGGTATTGACGGCCAGGCTGCCAGCGGAGAGCTTCGAGAGGCTTCACGTGCTGGCTCCGTGACCACTAGAAGTAGACGACACGACGTCCAGTCATGACGCAGAGCCAGTGAAGGCGGAGCTTAGCCCCGATCACTCGGCGAACGGCTTGAGGAGAAAAGACATGACTAGGGAGGAGGATAACTTGTAATCATCCGTGACTGTCTTTATATTAGACACCGCTTAAATTGTGGCGCTGTTTTACTGTAGCTGTACCCTATGCGTCTACAGAATTTATCCACACCGTTGCGGGGACTCTTTAAAGTGGGCTAATTGGGAGGTATAGTGCAGTGAGGGCGAGTGACTGAGGAAAACGCGTGCCAAATTATTTTATTTCTGCGGTAGCTTAACTGACAAAGCACCGCATGCATAATGCATGTGGTGCTCCCACCTTTGACAAATTATATTTTCCTCTACTTTTGTTTACATTTACCTTGTTATTTAAAATTTTCAATTACATTCCAATCCCATTCGTAACAGTATTCAGGGGCCAGGAAAATTCTGTTATAATCTAATAATTGTTATAACTTTGTTGTATAAGAAGACAGAAGGGGCATACATTAATACAATCTAATTAGAACAAATTACAGTCCAACCCACTTAGAAAATTACTGATTTTTACAATATACCGGATGCAACAGTGAGCAGCCGCGGCACCGTGAACTTCTGTGTGTGTTCTATAGTAAAATAGACTGCTTCATATAATGTGTCCACATTGATTTATTGGTTATAACAATCAAATCTGGCTACTGGGTGTCTGCACCAAAGGAAAAAAAAACATGACAGTGCGGCGAAGGAAAAAAAGAAGAAAAAGTGAGAAAAACCTGCCACTGTGTTGCCGCGAATCTGCCACTGTGTTGCCACTGTCCTCAGCGTGGTGTCTTTGGAGCATACTGCCAAATATGTCGTCTGCCTTGGGTGGCCATATCTGTGGCCATATTTAAGTTTATTACGATTGTGAATCGAGAAGTCTGAAGAACCACGTGCTGCTTACAGCAACTTGGTGCAAATCCATAATTACTTTGTGTAGCGCAAAACGACGGACACAAGAAAGATGGCAGGACAATTTAGTGCAAATCAATGCACACAAGAAGGACGACAGGACAATTTTAGCGCAAAACAACAGACACAAGAAAGACGATGGGACAGTCGTCCTGTTGTTTTACGCTTAACAAAGTAATTGTGCTTACAGCACCTTGAGTTGTTGGTAGTTCATGAGAAAAACCTTAGGTTCATTGCCAAAAAAAGCTCCAGTGGGAATTATATCTTAAGTTTTTGCTGGCTTTGTCGTTCGTTTTGCTGGCTTTGTTGTTCAATATCAATCTTATACTTAATTTGAAAAATTCGGACCAGAAAGGATTGAAAGGAGAAACTTGCTAGTGCCAACCTCAGTTGCCTATTAGTCTGCTACAATTGTGCCTACCGATGGCCTTCGCACGACCTTGTTAGCATGGTTAAATTCGCGAGATTGTTCTCTGTTAGATGGTTCTTGCAAACCATGTGCAGGTCCGTACGCGCTCGGTTGGTGAGCTTGTGCACTTCTACTACCTGTGGAAGAAGACGGAGCGGCACGACATCTTTGCCAGTAAGGTGCGCCTCGAAAAGAAGAAGTATGCTCTGCACCCCGGAACCACGTGAGTACTATAGGCATCGGTGCTGCATTTTCTTCACTCAGTAAACAAATACGCTAAAACCTCATTCTTATATTTAGAAAAGAAAAAGA